>NW_028327177.1:45419145-45722175 GCF_987537825.1 Furipterus horrens
TAATACTATTGTAACTTTTCCAACCTGTCTTAGTGAAGTAAAAGTGTTTACATATTATGACATCTTGAATCTTTACCAGTAGCTTCCTCAATTAACTCTTTCTGAGAACAAGGAAAAGTATGCTAAGTTGTCTTCTTGCAAAGAGCACTTTTAAAGGAATTGAGATAAAGGGATCATCAGTTCAATGTAAAGAAATTCTGTCCACTCCTTCTAGGAGCTTATCGTCGGCAGCCGTCCGTCTCGAGAGACGATGGTGTAGCTTCTTAAGAGTCTATCTGCACCGCCGAGAATGGCTGTGCAGTCCGACTCAGGAGTGACACGGTATCTGTCTCCTCCCGTGTTGAATCGACATCTTGCGATGACGCTGGAGTGTCCTCTCCAGTGAAGCTGAAGCTACAGAGCCTGGGCAGGGTGATATGGAGGGTCTGCTGTTGCCCATGCAGCAGACCCCTCCTCTCTTCGCAGCTGAAGGGTCCAAGGGAAAGATGGAGTCAATACAGCTTGGCTTCAGGTGCGCCGCAGGAGTTGCCGGTGCTGACTACAACGTCAAACCGCCTTAGGGACTCCGGCTCCGGATTTTCTGTCGGGGTTTACTCCCTTAGCCTTTCCCCTGAAGAGGTATGCCGCAAGGCAGCGGAGGTTTTTTGGAGTCAGAGTTTTCCTTCTCTGATCTAGGAGCTTATAATCATCATCAAACATGTTAATACGGTTGGACCGCCCTTAGGAACAAAATGGAAACATTAAAGCAATACATAGATAGATAGGTAATTGCATTATGTAAAGGTCAAGCATAAGTGGATTTATAGTGGAAGGAAGCAGTGAGTACCTAATCAGGGTGGAGAGCAGGAACTACATGTGGAAACAGGGCAGGGTGAGAGCAAAGAGTCACTTACCTCATCAATGCTGGAAGATTTCATGGAAGAAATGGGAATTCACTGCAACTATCAGCCTGAATGAGACCTTGAAGAGTCTGTCATAAAAATGTGTGATTTTTGAATCAGTGGCATAAAGGCTACACATTAAAATATACCACAGTAACCCTGGTTGGTGTGGCTCAGTGGATTATGTGCAGGTCTGAGAACCAAAAGATCGCTGGTTCGATTCCCAGTCAGGTTACATGCCCGATTCCCAGTTGTGGGTTATTGAGAGGCAGCCAAACATTGAAGCTTCTCTCCCTCTCTTTCTTCCTCCATTGTGAAGCAGGGGGATGCCTAGTCTTTCATCTCTGGCTCTGAGATCATCCTAAAAGGCCATTCCCATTGTTTGAGAGTATCTTTGTTTTTGTTTTTTTTAATTTTAAAGTAGCATTAGGTTTTCAAATATTTCAATCTTTAGTTTATATAATTTCTTGACATTTTTTTCCTGCAAAGCCAAATGTTTGCTATTTTTCTTTGTAACCAAATTCCTTGAAAATGCTCAGAAACAAAATATAATATTAAAAATATTCTTAGATTTCAAAGCACAAGAGACATCTTGGTTCACTGTCTGGATGAACTTCGCTTTCTGCTATCTAAAATACATGAGCACAGAAGTGCTTTAGATAATTAGAGGTAAGTTCAAACTCTCTGCCCACTTGATCATTTACATATAAAGAAGGTGTATTTCAAGAAGTCGGGTGGTGTCAGCGGGTGCACGGTTAACTTGACAAATTTTCATTGGGTGTAAGAGATCTTAAAATTAGGTCCACGGAGAGCCCACACTTTCCTTGGCACTGCATTAAAGATTGTGGGGGAAATGCTTTCTAAGTGTGACTAAATCTCAGTGCTCTAGTATTACATCCATTTCCTCACATCCTATCTTTGGTGGAGGTGCTCTCTCCTTGTTTATGAAAGAACTCTTGAGATAACACGATTTGAAGATATTACATTGATTCTCTGTATTGCCCTCTCTAGACAAGTCCTTTAATCTTTCTTAAAGGTCTTATTTTCCAACCCTTTAATCATCTTTGTGGTAAAAAACAAAGTTCCCATCGCTCTTTGTCTCTTTTTGGACATAGGCACTGACTAGTATAAGTCCTATGAGTTATATTTATATTTTTTCCACCCAAGTGTTATCTTCCCTGTTTAAATTGAAGCATTGCTGTTGACTCACTGTATCTTTTTTGGAAAACAATAACAAAACATAGCTATGAACACAGTTCAAAATAAGACATGGAGTGTACAAGTAAACCAGAATGTTCTTTTTATTACTCTAGTTCCCTTTTGGGCCCTGTTTCTCTGGAAAGTACAAGCCTTGATTACCCATTTTCACCAAAAAAAAAAAAAAAAAAAAAAAAAAAAAGCATTTACTCAGGCAGAAATATTAACTCTATAAGCAAAACTACTGTCCCTTTCATCTTGTAATAGAACCTCTGGGCTGCTCCGATTGAAACAGAAACAGAACCCACAGGCCATTTAGTTAGGGGCTCGATTGCCCACTGCCAGAATTACAACTCTCAGTACCAGAGTTAAGTGAAAAGAAAAAGAACTGTTTAACAGTTAAATAGATTTAGATTATTTGTGGATTTCTGCTGTTGAGTCTTATGTTCTTTAAAATACTCACAAACACATAGTTCTGCCTCCCCCTACCAAACCAGGCCAGCCTTAGAAAAGTCGGAAACACCGTTTCCCTACTTCTTAGGCACAGTTCAGCTTTACCAATAGCTGCTAATCACTCAATTCTGATTGGGGAAGTCCTTTCTGCGCTGTGGTGTCCTCCAGCTTTTAATGCAAAACTGCGTGGATTTTCAGCCTCCTTGTAAACTGCCTTCTTCCTGCAAACCGAGTGGATCTCCTCTCCTTCTCAAAACCGCATGGAGAACTCAGCTTCTTTAATCTGCATGGAGAACCTAGCTTCTCAAAAGTGCATGGAGAAGGCCCCTTTCCCAAGCCACATGGAGGGAGTGCGGGCGCGCACGAGAGAGCAACCTGGAGAATCCCCTCCTCCAAACCACATGGAGGGAGAGAGCAAGAGCAAGTGAGAGAGCAAGAGCAAGTGAGAGAGCCAGAGAGCGGGAGAGTGAGAGAGCCCCCCAGATAAAATGTCCGCAGCTGCTTATATATCCCTGACTGCGTCCTCTGATGCATGGGTGTTGCAACCAGTTCTGACCATTCACAGAACCCTATGCAGGCTCTGTAGGTTCCTTCCGTACCATCCCACAGTTCAAGACTCCTCCCATCTTCTTGGGCCTTGGAAGTATCAAAGCCATTTTGCATAACAAAGACACTAGCAACTAGCCCCAGGCATGCAAAGGCATCTTAAAAGCTGCTTCCTTTTCCCCATCCCCCAGCTGCAAACTCTGGGGTTTGTTTTTGGACACCCTTGTTTCTGTAACAATCTCAGCAATTCCACACCTACTCACCTTCCAATTTACTTTTTTTTTCCAATTGACTTTTTATAGAATATGTTTGCATTAAAAAATCCATTTAATTGCTTTGGAAAAACACTTCACTGCTACAGTCCAGGCCGAGACCATGTTGCAGCTGCTCCTATTTAAGGGATAATTGTGCCTCGCTCTTCTACAAGAAACTAATTCTGATTTTGAAAGGATTTGTCCTCACAGTTTATCTTGATGAGAGATGACTGGATTGTTGCCATGTAAAATAACTGAATAGTCCTATTACAGCTATTATGCCACAAATGTTGAATATTGTTGAAGATCAAAGTACTATACCACACTCAATGGTGAGAGGTACAAGCATGACACACTCCTCATATTATGTTAAAAAGATTGCATTTTATGAGTCATGTAGTATCATGTGAGGTATCTGTGGACCCTACATCACTTCCTTCAAACTTCCCTCATCATTCTGAAATCCTTCATTTTCTGGTTGGAAAACTTACAATCTAGTAATTTCTCACTAGTCTCCCGAGGAAATAAATTTCAGTGCTCTGTGTTCTCCCATTGCATCATCTTATGTAGTGCATAACATTCTATTTTCTATTTAAGTAAGTTGAGAAAAATATTGAATGACTCTGGACAACAGTAAATTCTAACTGGTAAATTGAAAGAAGAGTAAACATTTCTCATCAAAACCATTAATGATGTTTCTCGAACCTTTAGAATGCGAAGGACTCAGTGTTGGTTAAGTTCTAAGAAAACAAACATAGCTATTTCATCCTATGATCTTGTTAGGAAGGTAAACCTGTAAACACACAAATAACAAGATGCCTTGTAATGTAAGGTAGCCCGTATGCTGTGTCAAATGGGTGGAATTTTTTTTTAAATGAGGCTTTATTCTACAGGAGAGATTGACGCATCAGCTATCACTGGAAAGCTCATATTCAAGAGGAGGCCAGCGAATGACTAAATATTAATTTAGTTATAAAATATGGCATGTTTTGACTTTAGTTTTAATTTTGGCATTTCAAAATAAATCCCTCTAAATGATGTTTCATTTCCATAGTCAATATGTAGAGGACTTATACCCTTCAAGAAAAACTAGCTCAAAAATCTAACCAAAACTGCTCCTAAAATAGACCCTTTTTTTGTTGTTGTTGTTAAATAATTTTTATAAGACTCATAAATCATGGGTAGGATTAAATGTCTAGGGGATATTTTCCCTAAAGTAACACATTCTGTATGTAACTTGCAGGTGTTACTACATGACTTGGGACTTACTACATAGTACAAAGAGTCAATAAACATAAAATGTGGGCAATGAAAACAATCTCAAATTTGAAACACAACAATTATGAAACTATAATTAAAATGAAGACAAGTAATGTTGAGGGAACAAAACCAAACTCTAAGTGCGGTTTGTAATTACTGGTTAGGGTTTCCAATGTAATTTGTAAAACTAAATGAGACAGTAAAATTAAATGTAAAAAAATCAGGAGCAGGTCTAGGATGTAGACATTTCGTAAATTATTACATCAATATTAGTAGGGAGATGTTTTGTTCATGGATATACATTTTCTGCTAATTCCAGTTTATCAAGTTCCTAGTTCAGATGACCAGACTGTAATCTAGATGTACAGAACAATTCATTTATGTTTAGTTAGAGTAACTGGGTAGATTGCCACACTCAATCTCTAACAGGGCAGTGCAGATGACAGTGTTCTGGGACTGGTGACCCTTGATGCCCCCCTGGGAAAGTCGACACAAAATATCAACCCAGCCTGTAAATTTTATTTACTAAAATTTCCTGCTTTTAGTATTCCATTTGTGCCCATCTTATCTATCCTTTTAGTCCAGTATTTCACCATCTTTCCTGAAAGTTAAAACCACTAGAGAACTTTGAAAAATCCCTGTGCCCAGACCCTAATTCCAAATGAATTAAATCAGAATCTTTGCGGGTACAACACTGGAATGAGTATTTTTCAAAGCATCTAGGAAGACTCCACTGACCAGTTAAAGTTGGAAATACTGATCTGGAAGATTATAAACACATCTACTAAAGCAGAAACTCTTTTTTTTTAATTTATTTTTTAACAAGATTACTTTATTTTTATTTTGTTTATCTGTTTTTAGAGAGATGTGAAAGGGGAAAGAGAGGGAGAGAAACATCAATGTGTGGTTGCCTCTCATGTGCCAACTGGGGACCTGGCGTGCAACCTAGCCATGTGGCCTGACTGGGAATTGAACCAGCGACACTTGGTTCGCAGGCCGACACTCAATCCACTGAGCCACAGCAGCCAGGTAAAGCAGAAACTTTTAATTTGTTTTCATATGTCAACCTATACACAACATATAGCATAGTGCTTTGCTCTGTTCTTCTGTCTTTGTTGAATAACGTACAAATGAATGAATTAGTGAACAAATACATGAGTAAACTTAGCCATGATATAAAGTTGAATGTCCTAGAAATTGACAAGTAATTACTGTTTTCTCCTCCAAATTAATAATATTTATTCAGAGGTTTAGCTATTCAATCTCCTCCAAGTTTTTCTTAATAGTACATTCATTCAATATATGATAGGCCTTGGGTGGAGCGTTATAATGAAAGTTTTTTTCTTCATATTTACACTGAGATGGGCTTTGTGCTCTACTCTCTATGACGTAAACATTTGTTTTTGTTTTTGTTTTTAATTAATGCTTACATTGCCATCTGAGTTGGGTTCCATGGAAAGAGTATCAGATGCACAAACTACCCCCCCCTCCAGCCTTCAAGAGATCAATCACAAGTCTAGGTTGTCACCTATGCTTCTGACCAATTGACCAAATCAGAGTTTCCCAATACCTTCTCCTTGGGTTTGATTAACTTGCTTGAGTGGTTCACAGAACTCAGGAAAAGAGTTTATGTACTGTTTGTTAATTTATTATAAAAGGACTTGATAAAGGATATAGATGAGCATCCAGGTAAAAGAGATGCTTAGGGCAAGATATATAGAAAAGGGCACTGAGCTTCCACACCCTCTTCAGGACCATCATTATTTCAGCACCTCAATGTGTTCACCAATCTGGATGTTCTCTGACCCTAGTACTTTTGGGATTTTTATGGAGACTTCACTACACAAGCATGATAGACCAATAACTCCATTTTCATCCCCACCATGAATTGACCTTCATGGTCTCCTCTCCATGTATGAGTGACTGGAGTTAAGAGCTTTTTAAATCAACAGATACACTTCCACCCATCACAGCATTCAATGCTCAAACACATCGCTTTGAGTCTATGCACTGTCCATGGAAGTAACCAGGCCCTTGATTAACTAGAGGCACACCCAGGTCCCATGCATTTGGGCTTTCCTTAAGACAGAGAAAAGTGGAAGGTCTGTGGAGCAAAGTGGAGATGTCATTATCTTCCCCCAGGTGTCAAGATGTTGATAATGATATTGCTCTCCCCCACTCCCCACTCCAAACCATTTCATCTTCCTGATGTTCACAAGACCATCAAATAGAAAGCAATTATGGATTTTAACGGAGTTCTTTTAAATTGAATTTTGAAACGATGTAATATGTAGGCAATAAATGCTGGATTGATGACAGAAATTTAATCTTAAAAATATTTAATTTTAACCTAAAAGGGTTTCTTTTTTAATTGTGGAAGGAGATACATACAGGCACATTTTAGCATCTACAACTGAAATTTTGAACACTGAAATTACAAACCAGAAAGCTTCATTTAAATTGTAAAGAACTTTATCAGAGGGCAAACATATTTTCTATTTACTTTTACTTCATTTCGTGCCTTGAAGGACCTTTAAATATGGAGGAATTTTTTTTCATTGTTCTCTTTCCTACACCAGTCTTCACTGTGTTAATCTTGAGATAGAAAGCCAGATTTTTGCTATTTATAAAAATGATGAAAGGATGAGAAAAAAACAAACACTGGCTTAAGAGACAAATGATATAAGGAGTAGAAAGCAATGCTTAACAAAAGGTACCTAAAGGAGCCATGTATAGACACCCAAACATGTTAATCTGATCATATTTTTAAACCGTTTTCATGGATTTTCTTCCAGATCTCTGCTCTCAAATGCAGAGGAAGCAATAATATAGTTGTGGGAAAGTTGCAGAGCATTTGGTAATCAACGTACACTAGAAGGTTGTGCGGAGTGCTAAAATGTTACTAGTATCTTCCTGGTGCCAGAAACAAGTGGAACAGATGAAGTATTTCCAGGCTCTTTTGCAGGGTCTTGGGCCCTAGTATGTGTGGCTGCTCCTTCCTGAGAAGGTAACATTACACACTCCTGCTTGGACCTTCCACCAAGGACAGAGCCCCGGCAATACCATCTGTTGGACAGCGGCCAAGGTACGCCAAACTTTTCCAGCCACGTGGAGACATGAAATTGAAAGTTTCGGGGTTTGTGGTAAGGCGGGAAAATGTTATTGGTGATTTCCTCGTCCCACTTACCAACCAGAGAAATGGGAGGCTTTTTCTAGGTCATCCGTGCACTTCTAAGAGCATCACTGGGCTTACAACTATTAAAAGACAAGAACCCCATAATCTGCAACTAGCAAGCCCACGTGTTTCCCCTCTAGCCTTATCGTGTGGGCTGATAATTGTTCCCTATTTATATTATTTGAGTAACCCCTGTGGTCTTTTGCGAGTCCTTAGGGCATCCTTAGCCCTCGCAACCCTCCAGAGGGATACATATCACCAGGAGGTGAGGGCTGGAGGCAGCAGTGAGCAACAGAAGGGGGACGACTTTTATAGCCCATCCACACCATGAGGTCCGTTCGGGTCCGTGAGACAGAAGCCCACTCACAGCACACAGAGGGTTCGCGCTCTCTGCGGTCTCCCGGTCCCCGAGAACATCGCTGTGAGGAATAGTTACCTTCCCAAGAACTGGGAGTAGAGATGGGGATGCGGAGACTGGGTAGGGAAAGCCGCAGACCGGGAGGTAGAGGACGGAGGAAAGGAAGTGGTGCGGCTGTACAGGGGGCGGTGGGACCGTGGTGGGGTCGGGGCGGGCCCGGGGGCGGGGCTGCGGGGCTGCGGGGCGGGGTGCGCCACAGCGCCCCCTTGCTGCGCGCTCCCGGTGGTGCCCCGCGGCCGCCGGTGGCTCGGGCTCGCCAGCCCCTTTGTGTAACACGCGCTACCCGGAGTAGCGCGGCTCCCGCACAGCGGAGGCTCCCTGGGGTCCCGGTGCCTCGTCCCGGGCCCGGGCGCGCTTCCCTCCTGCTTCACCGCTCCTCCCTCCTCCAGCCTCCGGCCTGAGCAGCAGTCGCTGGGCCTGGAGCAGCCCGTGTCCTGCGCGCACCGTAACCCGCCCGGCCTGGAGCGTTCACCACCCCTCACGCCCTGTCCCCCTCTTTATTTCTCCCCGTCATCCCAGGCCTCCAAGATGAAAAAATAAAGTAAAAGCAGAGCAACTCACAGACTCCAATAAAACGCCCAGTACCTAGAGCCCGAGCGCAAGTGCGTGTGCCCGGCGGCTAGGGGCGAGGGAGGCGGGGATGGGGGGGCGGGCGGGGGGACAATGAGCGCATGAAGTTACCTGCCCGGCGGCAGCGGCGGTGGTGGCGGCGGGGCCGGGAGGCGGCTGCGGAGCTGGCTGCGCGCTCGGCGCGGACGGGTGCGCGCCGCGGCTTGGGGGAGAGTTGAGCGCTTTTGCCCCCTCTTTTTTTTCTTTCTCTCTCTCTCTCTCTCTTTTTTTTTTCTCTTCTTCTTAAACAAACCGCAAACGGATGTGAGGGAAGGAAGGTGTTTCTTTTACTCCTGAGTCCAGACACCTCTCTCCGTTCCGTCTAAGCTTGTTTTGCTGAACACTTTTTTAAAAGAGGAAAAGAAAAGGAGTTGCTTGATGTGAGAGTGAAATGGACGTAAGATTTTATCCACCTCCAGCCCAGCCCGCCGCTGCGCCCGACTCTCCCTGTCTGGGACCTTCTCCCTGCCTGGACCCCTACTATTGCAACAAGGTGAACGCTCTGCTTTTGTTTCCACCGTGTTCTCGCTGCTTGATCCCGGGAGGGGGGCGGCGGCGGCCGGGCCAGCCCGGCGGCCCGGGTGCTCGGCGGAGGCCAGTCCTGGGCGCGCTCGGCTCCCAACCCGTTGCAGCCCTACGTGCGCTTGGGTAGTAAATATTGTGGAGCGGCTCCGGGGTTTGTGAAACACCGCGGTGGTGCGGAAAGTGACACGATTTGCTCGGATTCTTTCCTTCCTGCTGTTCACGACTAAGGATTCCTGCCTAGGTTTGCCGGGGGGCGTTTAAAAAAATTAGGAGAAACCCGCGGTATACTTTGGGGGTGTGTCTGGTGTCCGGGAACCAAGGCAGAGACTGAGAGAATTCAGTTTATTTTCCAGTTTCCCTTCTCCTTACCTCCCTCCCTCTTTCAGGCAGCAGGGGCTCGTGGCACCGCTTCCCTGCTCGGGATTAGTTGCCAGGGGAGCAGCCGGGAGTCGGGGTGCGGGACCTGGGAGACGCCTCCGCCCCCCGCGGGGAAAATTGCTCCACAACTCTTTTGTTTTCACAGACCCGTTCTAGTGGCCGAGCCCCGTGTTCGGACTCCAGTCTGCGGGCCGGGGCGCAGCGGGGAAGCCGGGTCTCCCGGGGTACAGCTCCGGTTTGGTTGGGGTGTGCGCGCGGAAATTGCAAGTTTGTTAGGAGCCGGGCGAGCGCTTCACATTCACGTCCAAAGCTCCAGCACGCTTCACAGGGCTGGAGTAGGATCCCAGGCTGGGCTATACCCATAGCCCCTTGACCCCAGGCGCCAAGGCCGCGGGGCACCCGGGCGAGGCTGACCCAGCGGGTGGCCCGGAGTGGGGGCGCCCGCCGGAGCTACTGCGGAGCTCCACTCGTCCCAAGGATAGAACAGTCAGGGGGTACTTGTGGAAGAGGTTATTCTTGGGGCTTTTTGAACTCTCAGCCCCGAGAGGGAGGACGCGTGGGGACCGGCCCCCTTAGCGCAACGCAGGGCCAAGGCCATCCCTGCCTTGGGCTAGTCGGACGTGTCTAAGCTCTACCACCGGGTCAACGTAGGCGGGGAGAATTGAGTTCTCTGAAAGACCGGGCAAGCGATTTAGATGCCCAGCTCCCTCTTGGTGGTAAACCTGCCTCATACAGCCCCAGCAAGGAATTTCCTTTTGGCCCCCCAGTGAATTCCACTGGATAAATCGTTGGGACTCCCTAACATTTGCCCGGTGGCGAGTCATCATCAAACAGCGTTTTTACTTGATACAGAACAGAGGTATTTAGCGCGCTGCATCCTCAGCCCCAGGCTCCCACCACAAAACTGACCTGTAGCCCCGTGTCTTGGTCAGTTGGGACACACACACACACACACACACACACACACACACACACACACACACACACACAGCTGTGAGTTAAGTGAACCACAGATATCACCCCCGTGGAGAAGCTCCTAAATGCTGTGTATAGTGCGAGACCCAGTAACAGGGATGAGCTGTGTGCTGATGATGTTTCAGCAAGTTTGAAACAAGGAAAATCTAGTCTCGTGAAGGCAGATAGGCTTTTCATCACACAGGGAAACCTTCAGCTCCAGGCAAGTTGAAAGGCACGGGTAACTTTGGCAAGAGAAGTTTCTGTGCTAAAGTTTCATAATTAGTTGGATACAGTTCTTTTATTCTAAAATCAGTTTTCCCTTTATAAGCAAGCATTTTGTGTTTGTAACATTTTATTTTGCTATGGCGCTATTACTAGTACTAATAAAAATAATAATAAAGTAGCAGTCCTATCTTGGATAATAAAGACATATTCCACAGTAGTACTGAACCAGAAGATCAGAACCATTTTGGCAATGAAACTGTGCACATCTTATTAAATTTATCAGTGGTTTTAGGCTCCAAAAAGAGGGTAATGACTTGGATACACGTTTCAGTTGTACTTCTTGAGATAGTAGGGTCAAATTTAATTTAAAAGCTAAATGCTTTGGAAAATCAAGAATTACTTCAATATATTAAATCATTTCCCAATTAAATGCTTTAAATAATTTTAGTGAGTTGTGCTGTGAATTGAATATATTAATTTAGAAAGTCTTCAGAATTTCTTTACCAGCTCACTGAAGTTCTTTTTAAGTCACCGGTGTGTGAGGAGCAAACTGTTCTTTTAAAATGCAAATTAGCCACCCTTTCTATGGACTAGTTGCAAGTCTACTTAACTTATCCAGGGAATAATGGATTTTTAAAGATGTAAAGTCATAAGATGTACTTGTCAAAGTAGGAAGAGACATCATGGAAATGTTTCTTGCAGGACATTTTCTCCTGCTCTTCTCTGTGTAGCAGTCTATCAAATATATTTGTTACTGAGCCAGATTTTATTAAATGTCCAGAATAGGTTCTCTAGGCCCCCAAAAGCCCAGGCGCTAGTGTTTCATACTCCATCATGATTATCATTAGTACAAAATTTCTATCCAGCTCCACATTTTTAATGGCTTAAAATATAGTCAACTAGCTTCATTTTTGCAATCACCCAGTGGATTTGCAGGGATCTGAAGGACTGGCAGAAGTTTTGAAGAGATGAAATAAGAAATCTGTGTCTACATTTAGTAAAAAACAAGTTGAGACAGACTTCCTTAAAAGAGACGAGACTGCAGTGTAAACCCTGTCTCTTTCAGATATGCAATGAGTATGTGGTTCATTACAAGAAACAGTCACTTTGTCAGGTTACTTGTTTTTAATAGAGTGATAAGATCATAAATTACTAATTATCCTTATTTTAAATCTGTCAACACTTAAAGTTGGTGTGCTAAATCCCAGAGAACTAAGCACCTCTCTGTGCTTCAGTATCATGCTGTTGTAACTAGAGTTTCCCCACTCCCACTTTTTCAATGTCAGAAGAGACCCTAATAGAGAAAATGAATATCCTCTTCCTGAAGCTTTTCTAAACTCAAATGTGATGGTTTTACTCTGCTAACACTTTCTAGTACTGCTGCTCTATAGATTGCTAAAATACCATTTATATTTTTTCAGTTAATAAACTCTGTAGGAGGAGTTTTGTGGAACCGTGCAACTGGCCTCCATTTTCACATAGCCCATTGCGGGAGAAAAGTGAGAACAATGACAATGATGTTGGTTATGGCAACTGTGCAAGGAATCTCTTACACAAACAGCCATAATGGATAGCATGTTGCTGTATATAGGTCAGCCTTTGAAACGCAGTGTAGCTCATAGACCGGACAGAAGCATGGAGGCTAGAAGTCACAGTCTTCACCTCTTGCAACTTATAGCATGTTAATATGTCACACATTGAGATGTGGGCACCACAGTGGTGTTTCATCTAATTAAGACCATTTTAAGTAACATTGTATCCCTTAATTGAACTGAATGTTACAAAAAGAAACTATTATAGGGGCTCACAATGGGAGTTCAGTAGTAAAATACAGTCCCATTTTTTGTCTAGTCGCGGATGTCAGAGCATCAGTTTAAATATATACCTACCGAGTAATAACAGTTCCTTTCAGTTTCTTAGTGCAGTGTCATTTCTGAAGATTGTTTTCACTGATTTTATGCTAAATTGGGACAAAGAAATGGCACTTTTTCATTTTTGCAATGATGTCATGTGTTCAGTTATTGCTCAGTATCTGCCCACATAAGGAGTAGTAATACAATTATGTTATGACATGGCTAATGACAGGGATGCTGACCTCTGCCAGCAGTGGGAGAGGAAATAATGGTCTTTACTGTTCTCAGTGGTTGCTTTTGTAGAATCAGGTCCTGAATCTTTCTTTGGTTCATTTAGACACAGGGAGGTCCAAAACACAAACCCACGCTTAAGACTAGCTATATATAAAGAATAATGGGCATTTGGTATATTGGGCTTTCATCATTGAAATGAGGAAGGACTGTGTATAATCTTTTCATATAAACATCAGAGGAAGGACTTATTTGTGATGAACTCTGCATTAAAATGTCAGGGCTAACATTAGACATCTGATAACTTTTGAGAAAAACGAGATTCATTATCATCTCTGCAAAATCTCCTTTGAGCTTATTTTTATGTTTAGAGTATTATGTAATGTACTTTCATGTGGCAAAACTCATCATATATAAAACACAGAATTTACAAGGCACATCAGAATGGAGTCATTATTTCTACTTTAATTAATAAATGTAAGAAAACAAGTGAGAATGGGAGGAGGAGGAAGGGGAGGGTTATAAGCAATTTAGTGTTTCATGCTTGATTAGTTTCTTATCCACCTCCATAACTTCTAGAACTTTAGGAGATTCATAGTTGATACTTTGGACATCATTAGTATAATTAAAACTCCCTTGTGAGTTTTATTAGCTGGCATCTTTCATAAGTTTTTAGGTCTTTAAATATGTTTTAAATAAATTTATAGGCAAGAAAGTATAAACCAAACAATCATATGGCTTTGGCCACTGAATCAGACATCATACAAAAACCTCAAATGTAGCTATCTTGACTTGGTTGTATATTTCAGTGTTGCAAATTTCAATCATAAATAATTATGCAAAAATGATAATTATGGGCTTTGGAGAGATATAATGTTATTTTAAGATGGTCTAATCTTCCAGTTTATCATATGTTTTAAAAGTCACTGAATGATGTTATCAAGGAGCATTTTGATATTTTGCTTAGTTAGAAAAACTAAACTAATGTTTAAATATTATTTAATCTACTGCTTATTATAAAATTTTTTAAGTGATGTGATTGCAATTGCAAAGGACATAAGAAGAGAGGAAAGAAGTAAGACACCTGAAACTAGAAGAAGTAGGGAAAGTTCCCGATTTAACAATGGCTTTTTGGGTACCAAAATGGGGTATCAAATGTTGGTTTTGGTATGTGGGGCTATTTCTTGTCAGCATACTTTTTTTTTTAAATGGGCTCAATTCAGGAAAGGGGTAACTTAGAGAACTGTAGTGGGACATTTTATTTAGCTGGGAAAATGATTTATTCTAGTGCTTTCCAACATTTGGTTAGGATACTAGAAAGTTGAAAAGACCATGTGGATATTTTTCAGCCAGGGGTGAGCTTTCCTGCCCTGACTGATCCCTGCCCAGCAGTAAGTCTGTCCTTATGCCAGGTGCCTCTTCCCCCCTCCTCCTCTTCCCCTTCCCAGACACCCCCAACCCTGGAACAACCACCCCCCTTGCTTTTCTCTTCCAGAATCTTAATCTGCCCCTGGGAGGTCTGTGCTCTCTACTCCGAAATCTCTTCCCTTTCCTCAGGTCCTTGACTCACCATTGTGTTTATCTTGGCCGCCATACTCTTTTTTTCTGCTGACCATAAATTGTTATCATAATCATGTGATCAAATCCATTCTTCCTCCTGTACCTGACCTTATTTCTGGTTAAGGAAATTGGTATCTTCCAGTTCTCAGGCCTATATCCACTTTTCAAAATCCTGTATTGGGCTGTTCTCCTTTCCCCCAATTCCCCTATCGGAATGAATGGCATAGGTCATACAATAACATACCAAGAACACAGATCTGATGCTGAGGGGAAAAATAACTATGGCAGATCTTTCAAATCTCTTATTATTTCCCCGCATTTTATATACAGTTTACATAGAGCTTGGAAACAGGTCCTTGAACATCCCTTATTAGTGAGAAATCTTTATTTAGACACTAAAATACTATGAAGGTGAGACTGTGATCACCTGATCTTTAGCTGGCATACAGTAAGTTAGGTAAGTTACAATTAGAGTAACCCTTAGTAAGGGTTAACCTACTTCTGTGTTCTCATCAGAATATGTAGAGATAACTAAGATGGGAATAGTGGACATATAGAACTTACTTAGCTGATCAATTTCAGATACTTATTATCCTACATTTTAGCTACCTGAATGTGAATCTCAAGGGTTCTGGGAAGTCATAAAGTAGAATATTTATCTCATATCCTAATAAAAATGAAGTGACATTATCATGCCTTGATTAAACACTATCAATTACATGTTAAAATGTAATCAGTTGTTTAAGATAAAACTTACATTGTATTTAATCAAATCAAAGAATCTAAAATGTGTACATTGAAGTAAAAACAAGATTGTAATACACCATACTTAATAAATACTGTGGCTCCAAGAATCGTAATTATAGTTTTTGCCTGCAAGAAGCATTTCATCTAAATGCTTGAAAGCCACCTTGTTTATTTCAATTGAATTCAAACAAAATTTCAATGTGGGAATATTTACTTTTACTAATTTTAGAGTTAATTTCTTTCATTTATTTCCTCTTTGGTGTTATTGATCTATTTTCAATGGATCTTTTTCTTTGAAGGTGTGCTTTTCAGAGTCAGATATCTGTGGTCTCTATTGGTTGATAGGAACAGCAGTAGATAGCAAATTGTATTAAATGGACTGTCCACTAGGAAAACTGGAATGCCAAGATTATTCAGCTAACATCTGCCCTAATGAATTTAGGATTTTTTTGTTTGTTTGTTTTAAGCCATCCATGCCAAGTTTCATCCTGAAGAGCAATTTCTCATTAAAAACAGTTGAGTTATAAACTGCTTAGAAATGTGGTTTATAATGGAAGTGCCAATAGACTGTTAATTATAGCAGTTCTTCCATAATACTTTGAGACATGTCATTCACATTAACCTGCATGAGCTTTTCCTGGTTGTAACATGTTTGGCCCTATAGCATTATTTTGAAAATGGGAACATTATATTGCTCTGTACTTGGATGTTGATGGTACAGCAGAAAATACCAGAGGAATGCTAATGACAGAAGAAGAAAAAAAAACCTCCTCTTTCATGCCAAGACATACCAATACTTTCCCAGACCTCTTCAAGCAACTTTGCTTTTCTTGGTTAAAAATTTTAAAGTTAACTTTTGAAAACTATCTTTAAATTTCCATTTTGCTCATGAAAAATTAGTATCGACATATTTATAATAAAGGTCATAAAAACGATGTCACTAATAGTGCTTTTCTCTTTGTCCATTTTTCACTTTGGATTTTTAAATGGTTCTTCTTTAGCCAAGTATTTGTGGTTTTTCATTCTTGAATTATGTGCTTTTATGAAACTGTCTTAAAAGGACTCCTAATTAAACTAAGGCTATGGCTGGTTTATAACAAGTTTTACTAATGCCCAAGAAAATATAAAGTATTTTGAGAGGCTGTGTAGACTTACAATTCATATGTATCTGACCCACAGTAGTGGCAGTGTCAACATCTGCATAAAGTGTCTTTAGATTAAAGTCTTTAAGACCCTATCCGGGGGTGACCTAGCCAGAGAAATAGGGTGTGTGTGTGTGTGTGTGTGTGTGTGTGTGTGTGTGTGTGTGTGTGTTAATGTGTTTCTCATGGTCCTGGGTATATTTCCAGCCAAAAATACATGAGAATTTATCATAAATGGAAAAATCTATCAATATATATGGGAATAATAATAGAAATCATGGTAAGAATTGACTAGTAGGAATGCCTCATTACTACTTGTTTTGAAAAATGTTGCTGTGTTTTACAGGAGAAGATGCTTTTGACCATAGTGGGGCTTTAATAGGGCATATTGTTACCTAGTAAAGAAGACTGAAGAACTAGATATTTCTGGGGAAAACCATAGGTCTTTCTCAAGAAAGGACTCCTTTTTTAAAAAAAATTATTTTATTTCATTTATTTGTTTGTTTTTAGAGAGAAGGGAAAGGAGAAAGAGAGGGAGGGAAGCATCAATGTGTGGTTGCCTCTCGTGCGCCCTCAACTGGGGTCCTGGTGTACAACCTAGGCATGTGTCCTGACTGGAAATCAAACCAGTGACACTTGGTTTACAGGCGGGTGCTCAATCCACTGAGCCACACCACCCAGGGCTTAGAAAGGATTTCTTTTTGTTGAAGATTTGAGGTAAAAACTGAAGTCTCTTAGAGCAGTGTTGACTTACTTGTAAGGCAAAATAAATAGACCTGTGAAAGGATATGATTCCCTCCCCTTTCTCTTTAGAAGCCTGACTTTGTTCTATGTCTGGTAAAAATTCTGACACTAAAACCTTAATCCATCTATGTCCAAATCCTGCATGTACCCACTAGAGGAAATTATTTATATGTCTATCAAGAAGCCTTATGAGAATTAAGGAGTCAACAGAGAGGTAGGTTATTTTGAAATCCTGTGGCGAAAGATGTTCAAAAATTCAAATAATGGTACACCGTAGAAAAATACTGCATTCTCAGCTAATTTCTTCTATTTCTGCTACCCTAGTAGAATAAATGTGTTTTCCAAAGTTGTAGACTAGTGATTCTTTCTGCAAGGGATAAGCTGTCTAGAAGGTCAAAGGTGAACTTGGAAAAATGGGGTGTGTGTAGGTACCTAATTTTAATGCAGATAAGTCTGTAATCTCCCTCCCTCAGATATTGATAAGCCCCCTACCCCAGGGAGCCTCTTTTTCTCTCTCTACATTGAGAGCCAATGCACCTAATGAGAGATGCTACTGATGGGAGCTGTTGCCTGGTTTGCAGTGGAAGAAGATAAAATAAAAGTTGAGCATAACTGCTACAGAGGGAAATGCCCTCTTGTAGTTCCTGACCTCAGGGAAACAAACTCACCCCTTTGTACCTTCCCGTGACATGTGGGTCAGAGATGTGAAATACAGCGTGCAAGATTAATTAACAAATGAACCAACTGGGTCTGAAAGATAGTCCAATTACATTGAAAGCATATCTGTGTACCACTCATTTCTTTAGGTCTTTTAACTCAATTAAATGGCTAATTTTTAAAACTGATGGGTAAAGTGTAATATGCATTGGTATCTTTATACCATTGCAAAACCCAATTCTTTCCTATGCCAATATTCCTGAACCTAAAAATGCCAGTAACAATTGTATAAAGAGAAATGTTAATAATAAAGAGGCAGGATAACCTTTCAACAAAAAAGTATATTTTATTATTTGAAAGATGCAGTCATGAGCATTAATCATAGAAACCTGCAGATAGTAGAAGCTTAATATCAAAGCTAATGATTTATTTTATGTTAATGACTTTCTGCCAGGGCATAAAAGACTCTTCATAATGGACTCTCTGTGCTATGTTCAGTTACTAAGGCTAATGGGATAATCTTTTCTCTCCCCAAATTAAGCTTTTTTGAAATAAATTATGCTGTTATTTTTCAAGGTAATGCTCAAAAATTTACTGCAAAACTAATCTTTTAAGAACTGCTTAGGAAATAAAGAGGAAGAAAAATTCTAAAGCAGCTTTTCTAGTTCATGAACAGTTTTATTTAATTAGAGAAAGTTTGCATGTATGCTAATATCCCTGAACTTGTAATGCCAAATAATTTTAAAGTCAACTTTCAGTGACACAGTCTGCCTTTAAAATTCAGCTCCGGTATGTCCCGCAATAGAGGATGTTTTCGTTGATTACCAGACAATTATGAGCTGAATAGTAGTAAAACACTGAGTCGTTCACTGGGAAGTTTTAAAAATCATGTTTACAATTAGTTATAATGAACATCACACTTCAATAAGAGATAATTTGCCTACTAAGGTTCACATAGTATGCTAAACTCATCTAATGGTTAATAAAGGCCTCCTACCTCACTCCCTTGATAGCTATAAAAGGCTATTATACAGGGTTGGGCAAAAGTAAGTTTACGGTTGTTCGCATGGAAAATAATACAATATTCAATAAATAATACACAAGAATAAACTGTTTTGCATACTCACAACTGTAAACCTACTTTTGTCCCACCCTGTACTCATGGCAGCGGTTCAGGTGCAGCTACTGTGTGTTAATGGTGCATCATTGTCCCACTAATAAACACACTGAAGGTCAGCACCCCTCAGAACCTAAACCACCTGTGGTCTTTCCAAAATATTTATTAACACTTTCAAAGCATATCTGTGCATTTCCCTTAGCCTCAGAGTAGTTAATGCCACTCCAGACTGCTTGTGTGATAAAGATTTTCTTACCTAAGCTAGGTCATAGAGGAAATGAATATATATTCAACATTTTCTCCCATACATGTTTCCATTTCCACACTCATTGACTAAATTAATGTAGGGTTGTGATAGCCAGAAATGGCTTGATAATTAAGTAGGTTTGTCCCAAATTGAGAATGTTTTCAGATTTTACATGTTATTTAAGGTGGTGTTTGGAAGAAACACAACTTTTCAGTAACCAGAGTCATTCAGAGTAAACAGAGCAAATCAGGAAATGAGAAGGGATATTTAAATTCTAAACAGACAGGACTTGGTTTTTGTTTATAACCCTGATACAGCAGTGAAATATTATTTGCTTAATTGTTCTTTGGGCATGGGAAAGCAATAATAGTAAAAGCTTCTTAAACCACATTTTCTGCACACAAAGAACATATTCACGTGGGATTTCAATTTTGCCAGAAAATCGTGCAAATCAATATGCCAGCACTTATCTGCATTAAAATTAGGTAGACAACAATTTGTAGGCATAGTGGTATAGTGTAGTCCTCCTGACACCCTTGCTTAGTGTTTACGGTAATCCTTGCTTTTGCTGGGCTCAGAGAGAAGCCAAAATGTTAAGTGAACAAGGTCTTATTTTCTCATCTCGTATTATTGTCTCCTGTTTTCTGTTACTCATTTTGATAACCCTGTATGTGAGCCTTCTTCCTTATGATTGGAGACTCTTATATGTTTTAAGAGAATGGGAAGAAATGAAACTCAACTGTTTCCATCATCAGTAGAAACGCAAAAGGCAAACTAGTGGGTGGAGCTTCTATTTGTGCTGCACATAACATACAATGGTACATTTGTCATGCTTTAAATATATAATGCCTACACTAAAATATGTACAGGCGCAGTTGTGATCTATGAAGTCCCTGGCTCCAGTGCCATTGTTTGTAGTCTCTACGGTTGTCATACATTGTTCTTTGCACATCATACCCTTACAGCAGAATTTGACACAATTTCTAGCTTTCAGTCCTGCACCATTTTCATTGCACAATATACATGAGTTTGACAGGGTGTGTTGAGGAAAACTCTGGCAAGCAATTGATATTTTGAAGTGGCAAGCGTTTCAGCAGCTGCCTGCTTGTGAAAAAGGAATGATAAGATATACTGTATTGTTAGTTTCAGGGAAAGCATTAAGGCTTAAGCTCTGTAAAAATGTACACATTATTCCTCAGTGGTGAAGCAAGTCTTTTATGTTTTTTAGAGCTTAGCTCCTGGCTGATGTGAACTAGCATGACATTGGTCAGTAAATGAATAGGAGTACTTTGAATTTGAACTGCTGCCAATTTTGCACCAACAAAGGAACTGACAAAAGAAAGATTTTATGTGAAATGCAAAGCACACACAATGTCTTGGAGGAGGGGAAAGGGAAGAAGAGAGAGAGAGAAAAACCCACACAGAATATTCTTCATCACATACTTGCAAGGATACCAAATAGTTAAAAGACATCCATTTTTCATGGCTCATCAGCTACAACCTAAGCTGTTTTATCTAATGTCCTTTAAAAACCTGTTGTATACAATAGGCTTTTAGAAGATGTTCATATGGAATTTAGAGTGTTTTTCTAAATATCACACTGTGCCCTGAAGGCCTGTTGGCAGAATATCAGAGTTGCCCACTGCTGGAGTCCCCAGCTCTCTCTCTATCTGGTAGTGGGAAATTGTAGTTTAATCAGTTATGGCACTTTCAGTGTGTAACGTTCATTAGCAAGGCAATTTGTCATGACTGCTAATGGTCAGGATGCATCTGCTCTCTCAGTTACAGAGCATGATAAAGAAGAAGACAAATATTTCAATATCTGATAGTAGTAACTTGTTTCAAATTTGTAATCCAAGGTTAGTTGCTCAAAACAGACACAGCAGCAGATTAACAAGCATCCTATATTCAATTTTACTGTGCCCTGTTTTTAGGGATTTATGACTTTAAAGCACACTAATGTGCTATTATGAAGGGCACAGTCTTTGATTAGATGTTCAACAGAAACTAAGTTATGAGCAGAGTACCTCCTGGGTTCATCTGGAAAGAATTTATGTGCATAATATTTTCTATAGAGCTCCATAAATTGAAAGGTTTGATATATGCTGTATTTCTGACATGCTAAATATTCCTCTCTTTTTCTTTCTTCTTTATACTTTTTTATTGAGTTTATTGAGGTGACATTGGTTAATAAAATTATATAGGTTTCAGGTGTACAATCCTATACTGCATCAACTATATATTGTAAATATTCTTCTTATGATTAAAAAAAGTCATTTTTTCCATTGCTTTATAAACTGGTCAGTCAGTTTTCAAGTGAGATTAGAGTCTGATATTTTTAAAAAGTTTTTAAATCCTAGTGAAAAACTTCAGAATGAATTAGAAACGTCATATTTCTGCCCAATGAACTGCTTTATAAGATCATTGTTCCTTGTTCTCAACGGGAAAAGTTAAAAAGATTCCTCCAGTTTAAAAAGCTGGAATTTTTTTATATATCTCATATTTTCTAGATATTAAATCACATGGATTGCCATACGAAATCTTTCTGACACATTTTCATTTTTAATGAAAGGCCCTAAAATTCAGAGCATAATTATTTCTTAGAAACTGAACCTAATCTTGGTAAAAAAAAAAATTTATTCTTGCTAGAAACAAAAGCTGTTACTGTTTAAGTTCCTGTTGAGCGGTTAGTTGGTACGCTTCGCTGAATGTTGTCAAAAAGGCTTTCCTCATGATTGACAACCCGGCAGGAATGTGAATGGAGATTTTAATTGCGTATCATGTGTGCATATCAGAGTGAGTGAATTCATGACTCTGCTTAGCTCCATATCTCTGCTGGTCAGCCGTGCCAAAAAATGCTCTTTTATGTGCAATTTTTCCAAAAAGAGAAAGGTGTATGTGTACTGAAGTCATTCGTTATTCATTTCTGAAGTGAAACACTTGTGTTCCCTTAGTCTCAGAGTTTGAAAGTGGTACAAAAATCCATTTTGAGATTTCTTTCTTTTACTCTTTGCACTTACACTTGGATGATGTAAATTCTTTTCAGTTACAAGTTGGGAAAAGTCTGCCAGAACATATTTTTCTTATGGCACTTGTTATATGAAGAGTGTTTGTCTTTCTTTTTTTTTCCCCTAAAGAGTACTTTGAAAAGAAAGAAAAAATGTAAGCCAGTGGAAAATTTTACTGAGGTCAATTGCCTTTCTGTAACTTGGAATCGAGAAAAGGTCTGGGGGTGGGTGGGTGGAGAAGAAAGGATATATTTCTGAGAGGTGGAAGGTTCATAAACTTGCCTGTAAATTTTGGTTATAAGTTGTATCTAAATTTTGGTTAAAATACAGTGCTTATTGTAAAATGAGATTACTAAATAAGTGAATGTCCATTTCTTGGAAAAATGACTCCTTTGCTGAAAACTTAAAGGTCAAAGATCAATTTCTGCTATCACTTCTTTGCCAAGAAGCAATAGTGATGATACACCATTTATTTTATTGAGATCTCTAAACCCAATACATGTGAGATTTTCAGAGTGGGGCAAAACTTACTCTGTAAGGTAACTTTGGCTACAATAACTCTAGACTGGTCAGGAACTTATTAATGGAAAAGGAAAAAATTTAATGAATATGCCATGCATAATTTTTCACTTGATGTGATGTAAAAATTTGGAACTTGGGTTTTAAATTTAGAATATAGCTAATTTTGTATGTCATTTTCAATAGGTGAGAAAAAGATTAGTGCCAGGATCATTTTAAATATAACATAGTAATAAGTTGGATGATGTTGAAAAGACGGTGACTTTATAGCCTTAGGACATCCCACAGGACTTGACTTTGTACTCGGCTCTAATATGTTATCTCAACACATTTTAGAACATATCAAATTGCAGGCTGATGATTCAGCCCTTAATATAGTATGCAGTTCAGTGTGATTGCTATATGAAGGTGCTACTGTACCTTTAAAATGCTAAAGAAGAAAAATCTATTTTATTTTAAAAATTTAACTTTGTGTATGAGGTGACATTTTTCTAATGTTATGGAAGACTATTTTGTACTTTATACTGAGAGCTCAGGCAAGGAAAAATCTATTTACAAAATGAAAAAACCTGCTCAGCTGAATGCATTTCACTTTTAAAGATGATATTCTGGTAATGAACTTTATCAAGCAGAGAACATTTCAGTAAAAGTATTAAAGTAGTTCCTATTTCAGTTGCCTCACTTAAGGCTGTGTCACTGTTTCCATTATAACTTCTTATTTTCAGGTAGCTCTAATGCAGTCCCCATACAAATATTTGCACAGGGATGAAATGAGAATATTTTAGCTTAGAAATAGGGCTTTTTATTTGAATGCACTTCTAAAGGAGCTGTGGGCTTTGTTAATAAGGCACATTTAATTCATTTTTAGAAGTTGGAAAGCATTTACTGAACACCAACTGTGTGCAAAGCCCTATGCTGAGGTTTGGGGGTGGGGGCTGAGACAGGCACAGAGACGAGTAAATTGTGGGCCCTGATTCCACGTGGCTAATCAAGAAAGGAATAAAAATAATCATAACACAGCTGAAGTATAATTGATGGGACATGAAACCTATGGTCAAAGTGCTTTGGGGAACAGTAGAAGTAATGAAGTGAGGAAATCCAGACTTGCTTCCTGGAGGAAATGGCATTTCAATTACCCTTAAAACTTGGGCAATGGTTACAGGGAAAGTTAGTTCTAGTTTTTAACTGATTTTTTTAAACTTTCTCCTTCTTTTTACACTCACTTGAGTCAACTTAAAATAAAAAGCAACATATACAATAAGACTAATATTAGTATTAATGCAGAACATTATAGCCAGGAAGCAGAGATTCATATTTCTTAGCTTAGGAATTATCACTATAATTTAACATTAGATTTGGCTCTTTCTATCTCAGAGTCAGGGCCAAATAGAAACACACTGAGCGACAAAATTTTGATATCAGAGGAACGTATGAACACAGATTATTCATGAGTAAAATGCTTTTCTCTAGTAAAAGACTGCAAAAGACATAAAATGAAGAAATATGTAGAGGTGAGATATAAAGAGCTATCTGGGCAGTAATCTGAGGTACACGGGTTGAGACTGAGCTATCTGTGGTGAGAAATAGGACACAGTGAAGGTAGAGGGGCTCACTGGAATAAGAATGGGAGAGAACCAGAAACAGTTTAGGGCCAAGTAGAATGGAAGCATCAGGCCTGTGTTTTAGGAAGGTAGCTGTTGTCATTATAGAGAATGGCTTGGCAGAAGCTGGGTGGAATTCCAGCTGTTTACAGTAAGTGGGCTAGATTCAACTCTAATAAGAATGTACCAGTAAAGACTACCTGGGGGAGTTACATGATGAAGTGAATGATTGGTATTTATCTGTTTTTCGATGACTTTTCAAATTATAGATGAATGATAAGCATCTAGAGGTTTTATGCTTAAGCCAAAAGGTTGAGTTATATAAAAATTTAACTTCTTAAAGCACACTAGAGTGTTGTTATCAATCTGAAAATTATTTTTTTAAACTAAGCCCAGTCATTAACAATGGATATTAATGTCTTGTGTAGTCTTAGAAGTACTCATAATGAGTTAACTTTCAAAATTATTAATAATTCCTTTCCTGAAATGCCTTGTTCAGTGATAAATACACATACTATTATTAAGTAAACTTGGGAAGCATATTCAAGTGTCCAAACACATTCAGAAGTATCTATCACCAGTTTTAAAGGTATCTCACAATCTTCAAATATCCTCATAGCAAAGTCCTCATATTTTTCTATGGAAGTGCACTAATGAATTTCCACCACAAGTAGCCCAAAACTGTCTCTGGAATCTACATAGGTCTTAGAGGGCTGACATTTCATCTCTAGGAAATATATGGATTTTATATTGTGTTTCATAACACATTCATGTCTGCTTTTATGTAAATATTATACTTTAAATCACTTACAACTGAGGCCACTCTATGTTCCAGGAAGATAGTCCATGATATTCTAGAGTTCTACTTTCCTGACATATTACTCCATTTTTAGGAGCATGCATTTGGGAAGCATGAAATAACATAATGGTCATTTGTCTTTATTATTCAAAAATAGACTAGACATTTTGCATAGGTTTATTTTGTTGGGACATCTCTCCCACAGAGAATGGAACATTTTGTCCATTCTTATTCTTTCCTTGCCTTTCACTAATCCTCTATTCTTTATAAGAAAGCTTAACAAAGTACTTGATCTTAGTCTAAAGTGGAAGACTATGTAGCTAGGACTCAGTAATTGCCGGGGCATAGTGACATTATGCTTAAAGGGAAAAAAGTTCTGAAGAAGAAGGAAGTCAAATATCCAATGGGTAGATGACAGAGAGAAATCTCATAGTACTGGCAAAACCTCATGGTGTTCTGCTATGGAAGAAGGTAGTCAAGAGTGGTGTCATTTTGGTAGGCTAACCTGAAAAGAATTTAGAAAATCCAAGAAAAGGAAGGGATCATGAAGAAATTGAATGATTAGGGTGATGGTTGCAGGTAGAGTGGGGACAGGTATAGGACAGGTGAGACCCCTAACATAACAATTGGCTCAAACTTGGATTCCTCCCTCCCACTTTTCTTCCTTTCTTTCTTCCTCCCTTCCTTCCATCACAGCAGACATAATCTGTAAGATGACTGACATTATTTTAAAGATTTCTTTAAACTTATTTTCTTAGATGACATTTACCAGTGCTCTACACATACATCTTTACCTGCCTGCAGTGGGCTTCTGCTTCTGGGCAGCCGTTCTCTCTTACTTCTCCATCATCAATAGTACACAATTCAGTGGACTGATCTTTTCTTGGAAAACATATTCTGTTATGCAAAAGGAGATGGATGGATTTTGGGTGTGTGTATGCAAGATTTCCTAACAAATGCCAATCTACCCGATGTTCATAGCACACCATTAAATCGGGTTGGTTTGTTTTTCCTTTATTTCATTTAAGCCTTTAGCTTTTGAAATAAGCCTGTTTTTGAAATAAATTCTTTGTTAACAGCCATGTATAAATAATGGATATTTCTTTTAATGTCAAAATTATGTGTTTTCTTCTAGAAATTGCATATAGGCAGATGAGCATTTTAGATTTTTCCTTTACCCAAATCAAAGAGCTTTCCCTGTATATAATATCTTTTGAAGTTTCATCTGAACTAATGGACCAGGGGAATGAACATTGTATACGTCTCCAGTTTACATACATTTATTCACAAGGTCCCATAAAGTGGAACAAAAAATAATAATAAAGAGAAGCAGATTTTTATATTTGATTCTGTAGCCCATTTCTCCATGTGTTTTAGGGCCCATGCCACAGACTTTTTATAGACTCCACTTCTAGCCGCAAGATATTTCAAATCTTGGTTAATTTATTCATTAAATATTCTGAGTGATTACTATGCACCAGAAGCTATGCTAAGTTGTAGGTATAGAAAAAGGAAAAAAAAAGTGTGTGCACTTAGAGATGTAATAATCTTAGATATGATATGAATAATCTTGTTAATAGAAGATAGGGTATCTGAGACTCAAATGCACTTTAATATTGACCTAGATACTATTTATATTAAGCTCTGAATATCCCTGTGTTCATTCATGCATTTGCCTTCTCTGCTCCTTTTCTTTCCTTTTTTTTTTTTTGGTCTAAATGATATGGGGAGAGTAGAAGTAGCATTCCTTGCCCTTTCTCAGGTCTTGCTATGAGAGCAACTGATAGCCTATGGGATACAGTAACTTGGTAACTTAAGCCAATAGTGATTGTTTCTGAAGTAGCCAAAGGAATTAATTTTTTAAAATTGAAATTCTAATCGTGCAAATATGTAAATCTTTAGAAATTTGAACCTAGCATTATTTAAAAATGAAAATGAAGTTTAGGCTCAATTTTTAAAAATTGCTTTAATGGACTGAAATCAGTTGCTCAACATTCAATATCATTTTTATATTTGAAGTTGTTCATAAGTTCAGGATATGTTGTAAATGGTAAAGTTATCAATGTCCATTTTGTTCAGGTTCATGATAATGGTTTTCAAAGGTAAACACCACTGTGCATTTAAAAAAAAATTTTTTTTCTGACAAATGCTGCATATTCTGGGACAGAGTCATTGCTGAAATTGCTTCAAAATAATTCTGTGAATCTCCTATTTTCTTACCATCTCATTCCTTACCCTAATATGGTATGGAACCAGACTGCAATTACACTTTCACAATTACTTTATTATATGGGTTGAAATATACTCCTGAAGCTCTTATTACCGTTTCCATACACCATTTGCACAGACCTGCTGATGGCTGTCAGCGGTGCTTCCTCGGGACAATCAGCCATTCTTAACGGGTTGTGTTTAAATCCAGAACACTACAAATAGAATGTGCCTCTCTCTCCTTGCTGATGAATTTTTAATGTTCAAGCATTTATAATATAATTCAAAGGACTTCATTATAACAGCTTGTGGAATTAGGCATGTGTGTTTTAAGATATCATATTTATTTGTGATCTTTGTCAAAGAGAAATAAAATGCAAACAACACTATATTAATAGTGTGGTTGTGTCTGTAGCAATCTGAGCATTATGTTACCCAATGTTGGAGCTCCTTTTCCCTGAAAGAGGTTGTTTAAGATTTTCTACTTCAAATCATTCACTCACAAGCTCTTTTCTCCATAATTGCATTTTATGGGGGAAAAAGACGAGACTCCACTCCATGTCTTTATGTGGAAATTGGAATGACATATATTCATATATGGAATACATTTAGATTTAACAACAAAATCAAGGCACCTTTCTTTTACATTACGAAGAGAAATATTCTCCTCAAAAAAAGAAACAGTTCTTATGGTCTTTGAGAGTCTTCCAAAAAGAATTTGGTTGACTTTGAGAGCCATATGCTACAGTCTGTTACCCTCTTTAATGAATTTTTTCTTTACCATTTTACTTCACTCAAAAACTTACTTACATTGGAATAACTACATATTAGGCCATCTTATAAAGTTTTGACATTTAAAATACATATAATAGAAACTAGTTAAAATATAATCACCTTATGTGTTTCCTGCTGTTAAATGTCAATGTAGAGTGATTTCTTCTCCCTTTGAAAAATTAGACAGATTTGAGTCAAATGCTAATACCCTACAGGTATACGTATTCATATTAAGTATGTAATTTTATCAATATACTTTTTGAAACAAAACAATTTATTTGGTATTAAACAATTTGGTTATATCTTCCAGGTAACTTTTAACCATTTTTTTATTATTAGTAACGACAATGAGATTAACTCATTAAATGGTTCTATTTGTAGCTTACTGTTGTAGAAAGAAGATGAAGAAGGATTCCTAAGACTTAGATGCTAATTATTGAACTAACCACATGATGTGCAACAAGTTACATACTTTTCATCTTTTCTCTAAAAATAGGGGATTGATTTAAAATTCTTCCCTGCCCAAAGAATCAGGAGATTCCCCAATATCAAGAGGCCTAAGGATAAAAGCAACCAAAATTATTATAGACACCGAAATTAAAAACCTAATGTATTGTTCTCTATTATATACCTCTCTAGAATCCATTATAACTCAATCAGTTAAATGATAAAAAAAGTAGAGCAAAATAAATTTTCAAGGAGCAAAATTTAGAGTAAACATTGAGCATGATTTTAACCAGTTTCATCTTAACTGAAAACATCACTCTGTAAAATTGAGTTACACCTGAACCATTTTTGCTAAATGGTAACTTGAGTTTATTAAAGTCTCAAATGATAAAATATTTCTCTCATGTTCAATATATGGTTGACTCTTGAGGGTTAGGGGTATTGACCCTCATGCAGTCAACAATCCATGTGTAACTTTTGGCTCCCCCAAAACTTAACTATTAAGATAGTCTACTGTTGATTGGAAATCTTACTGATAACATAAAAGTTGATTAACAAATATTTTGTTTGTTACATATACTGTATACTGTGTTCCTTCAATAAAATAAGCTAAAAGCCCTGGCTGGTGTGGCTCAGTGGATAGAGTGCTGGTTTGTGAACCAAAGGGTTGCCAGTTCGATTCCCAAACAGGCCAGGTCCCCAGTTGAGGGTGTGCAAGAGGCAACCACACATTGATGTTTCTCTGCTTCTCTTTCTCCTTCCCTTCCCCCTCTCTAAAAATAAATAAATAAAATCCTAAAAAAGAAAACAAGCAAAAAAATAATAAAGTAAGCTAGAGAAAATATTCTTAAGAAAATTATAAGGAAAAGTACATTTACAGTACTGTACATATTTATTGAAAAAAATGTGTGTATAAGTGGATCTGCATATTTCAAACCAATGTTGTTCAAGGGGGTCAACTATACGAGCAGGTCACATCATAGATAAGTTAGGAGAGGAGTTGGCAAATCGGAAGCCTCTGAAGGTGGGTTGCTGAGGTCCCAGGGAAATATCCTAGCCTGAAAGAGTGGCCAAACATCCACATCCAGGCATTGTGATGAACTAAAACAGTTTCCTGTCCCACTCACAGGTTTATTATCATCATTATTAGGATTCTTACTTTGCTGCAACAGATACTAGCATTGCTGTTTCAGGCAATGTGAGAAGCTTTATTTTAAGTGGGGAGTGCGCAGGCCTTCAAAATGGGCCTGCCTTCTATCACCCTGCTCTGTCTTTCACAAATACAATGTCAGCAGAGGACAAGGAGGTGGAGTTCCAGACTTTAAGAAGTTCAGGATTGGAAAAAAACTAAGAGTTTGTACTTGAAGAAGAAAACATTTAGAGAGAATAACATGAAAGAGAAAATATATTCTTAGTGCTAGATTTTCAATCAGTCACTCTTAACCTTGCTGGTTCACATGTACATGCAAATATTCTAGAATTTCTGACACTATGTTTAAAGGAATTAATAGGTCAAAGCCTTAAAAATAAAGTTTCATAAAATTGAAAAAAGAATTTTTCCACAGTTATACTGTTTCGTAGCTCATCCTGTAAACTGCTGAGCCTGACTGTGGGCCTTCTGTAAGGTTCCCGTAAACTCACATTTTGGGATGTTCCAATAGCTTCCCTTTTTCTTAGCTGACTTATTGTTGCTCCTACACCTTCTAATTTAGCTGCAGTAAGATCAGCTGCTCAGCAGCATTTGTGCTGGCTGCCTCACATGACATGTCCCCATCAATGTTCCCCAGACCAGGTAGAGCCAAAGGTAATTTATCTCACATAAGGAAAAGATGAATTTAACATTTTCATCTAAGTGTAGATGCCCACCATGAAGAAACTGACAAACTTACTTGACAACCACTAGCTAAAGTGGTATCAAAGATAACTGTTATAAAACCCCTGAAAGCAAAATATTAAAACCATGTTCATGAAACAGTGTTTACAGATATTTAGTTTTAATTAGTTTATTTTCAGTTCCTCAAGAAAACACTGGAGCCTTTCAATACCAACCCATCCAGCCATTTGATCAAGGCCACAGTGGAAACTGAATTGCTAACTCTCAGGTTATTGGAATTATCTAGATGGATTTTTCCAGCAGCTCTGGTGTGGGACAGGCCCAAATAAGATAGTTTGAGGCATTGAGCTTCATAGAGGCATCAGAGAACACTTCTGGCAAGTTTCCTTTCTTCTCTGTTCCTCAGTTTTCTCACTTGCAAAGTGGGAACTATACTACTCTTTCCTTTATGGGGTTTATAGTGAGGATTAAATGCTGGAAAGTGTGTAAAACTCCACCCAGGCTGCCTGGAACAGTGTTTAGTAAACAATTAGCTGCTGTTGCTGCTGCTCACATATTCATTCTGGCTACATACACATGGCCAGAGGACTTCATGTTGTTTGTAAACTCCAGCACTTGCGAAACCCGTTGTCTAGACTTCTTTGGAGGTCCTCAGACTGGGTTTGAAGCCGGAGATATTGCTGTAAGACCACACCAATGCTGTCATAAACCTGTTACGTTCTCATCTTGGTCTAATAGTCAGAACCATCCCAGATATGGCAGACCATTTGGGACACCTGACCTGAAGATGCCAGCAGGCCTCCTGAGCCTCAGGTGCTCCCCCACATATGGTCCAAGGCACCTTTAGTTATAGTCAAGTCCCAAAACAAAAGCTGATGCATCAGCTCCAGTTGGCCACAGTAAAATGTGCATGTCACTTGAGCTAGCCCTCCAGCCTTGTTCCCTTAATACACTTGCTTAGACTGATTTTTCACATTAGCAAACTGACACTTAGTCCCCAAGAGATGTCAGACAAAAAAGTTTCAACCCAACATGCCTCTAGACTTATGCACAACACACACCATTGGTACACAGGATGGAGAGAACAGGAAGCTTTTCACTGAAAGAAATGATGGCAGGCCACCAGCCACAGATTTCACCTGGTTCCTAACTGCACTTGACCTGAGGTTGCTCCTGGAGGCAGTCACAAATCCATGGGGGTCAGCACAAAGTCTCTCCTCCTGTGAAACTCTATGCCTCTATGATCTTTTTATTTTCTCTACAATTTTAAGAAATTACATTAAGACCGTTGTTTATAAAGGAGGAGCCAAATTATCCTTGTAGATTTCTAGGTGGAATTTTACTCATTTAACTCAGATATAGACTCATAATCTGTGTGTGTGTGTGTGACAGAGTTTGAAGAACTCTAAGATATTACATACAGGGCAATCTGGATTTCATTGAGTACAGTTTCATTCCATGAAAGGTGAGAGAAACTCACTTCTAAATTGAAGGTATGGACTCAATGTATTTGTTATGACACTTAGCTTTGGTTTTCAGCTAGTTAAAAAATGAATCTACAAAGTGCAAGGACGTTAAGATGGGTTAGTAATGACCTGTACATAAACAACCGAACAAAAGCTCTTCAAACCACTAATACTAGGAGTGCTAATGGTGTTAAAAATTAAGCTAATTAAAGTCATTTTTAAAACCATGTTAGTCTATTTCACCATGTGATAATAAGAGGGTGAAAGAGATATTACTATTTAATTTATACTTTTATAGTGATGGATAATGAGATTATCTTTTAATTGATATTGCCACTTAATCTTACGTACATTTGTAACGTATGTATAACAACACTTTGGGGTAGGGGAGTGGGATATTTGGATCTCCATTTTACAGTAAAAGAATCTAAGATTCAAAGCACTTAAGTGAATTATTTAAAATCACGTGGCTATTAAATGACTAAGTAGGGATGTATTAAATGAGTGCGCTGATAGGAATACATCTCTACCATATCCATTCTACAATCCACCAGTTCTGCTGAATTCTTGAAAAAGAGATAACAGGCATGTCTGCCTAAACTTTCAAATCATTGGCTCAGTGAGAACACCTGAGGAAATGTTCATTTATTTAACCTTATAGTAGTCTTGTTTTCAAAGAATATGCAGGAGTCTGCTTCTCTTTTGTTACTTGTAATATGACTTTTCTTGCAGGATATTCTTGAGATAATTAAATGCACATAAATTCAAGATTGGCAATGCAAGAAAGCTCCTTAAAGTGAATATTATAAATCATATGTGTAATTTTTTAGTGTGTTGGAATGTGGGCAAAATATATATTCTGAAATTTCTATGGAAAGCCAAAACAAGAACTTTTAAAGCTATGCTTCCTCTGTGTATCTAATTGCAAGGTCAAATTCTGTCTTAAAACAAGTGACCTCAATTACTTAACTCAACAAAAATTAGCAAAATCACAGAAAAGACAATAATGATCAGCTATAATTCCTGCCCTCAGGCACTTAGAACATTATGGGCTGTTTGACACATTTGCACCATGAGGATATGTTAGTGATGGTACTGTGAAAGAAATGCAAATGTTAGTCAAATTTCAATAACAGTATCTAAATATTACGAGAACACATTATTATCTAGTCTTCCCCTGTATCATTATATTGTGACACAGTATAGGAGTGGGCTTTATTTTTTGTGCTACTACCACATACGGTGACATCCATAAGGACAAAAAGGCTTTTGAGTGTCCTTTCTCTAGAAACGAGAGGGAAAGGTGACTAAAATATATGTCTCCCTATAGAGTTGCCTGTGAAAATGCATATCTCTCTTGGGACTTGGATAACTTTGAAGACTACTACTCAATTTTCAGAAACGTCAGATCTGTTAACAGTACAGTCTCTATTTCTTCCCAATTTTGCACTGCTTCAGAAGTCCTTCTACACTGTGATGCATGCCAATTATTAGTTTGTCTTTTAAAATTTTTTTAAATTATAAAGTCTTAAAAAACCTAATTATTATAATTACTTATATAATTAAAAACCCTATTGTTATAAATATTTCAAACACAATAATTATGCGATAATTATAATACTTCTTGCATGTATTATATTTTAAGCTGTACAGAAGTAAACAAAATAAAAACCCACTTTCCTATCTAATTCCAGCTCAAGAAATAACTTTAGGTAATAGTTTAGTGTGTATCTTTCCATTGTGTTCATTATTTTTCTTTACACATAAATATTTACATTATTAGGGCATTACAGAATCCATAAAACATGTAATTTTTAAACAGATTAGAATCGTTCTCTTATATTGTTTTCTTTTGCTTATCATAATTTTTTATTAAATAATTTATTATCACTCTTCTGAAATCTTTATGTTACAAGTGATTATTTTTCTTCTTTGGTGTGACAGGCTGATGAGTAAATGCAAACAATGTGACAATCTTTGCAGGAAGCTTTGTGATTGGCACTTACCAACAGACCAATAAAAGTTGATCAAGTCTATAATTGATTCCTCCTGAATTACTTTAAAAAGTTTGAGTTAATAAGGAAAAAAAAGTAGGATTTGTAGCTAAGACATTCAAGTTACCAAGTAACTCTGCTATTTAATTAAAACCATATAGACAGAAACAAGAATGTATTTTCAAGCAAACAGGTCCTAGGTGCTAGTGAAACTGAGCAGAAGAGTTTATACCTTACAAAAGAAAGAAAAGACTCCATGTGCATTTTCTAGACAGGTATTCCCCATTACAAAGTCATTGACATAGCTATAAATATTTAATTATTTTACCAGGCTTAAAGGATATATTTACTGAAGTAACAACATTTACAAAAGTTGGCTCAAAAGCATTTCTAGGAACTGAAATATTTCAAACAGAGGTAACGCACTCAGCACTTAATCTATGTCTAGATATAACAAAGTACACAATAATCATTCAATGAGTGTTAACTGAGCACTTAACCAACTTTGCTTGACTCTACTATGAATTATAATAAGAATAAAACACAGTTTGTTCAAGGACTTTTAAGTTTTATAAATGCTTTCACCTACATTATTTCTTAGCAGCTATAATGGAGAGCAGACACTGTTACAGAGAGACCAGAGTGACAAAGCTCAGGCACTGAGTGATGAAACCAGAATCAGAAGGAGGCTTTCACCTTGGAACCTACATAGGAGGGACAAAAGTTTCAATTGCACAAGTTATATCATGACCCCATCCAATGCATAAGTGCTAATAGATCTTCTGACTTTTCTTACTAGCTCAGATACAGCCTCATATTCCATTTCTAGATGTCCACTCATTGATTTTTGTATCCAACTGGTTATCAGCTTGCCAATCCTATCTGATGCTCTTTCCACTATATCCTGTTCCTTCTCGAAAACACAGTTTATTTTAGAGTAACAAACACTTCCAATGCACTTCTTCTGTTCTAGGCATGGAAAGTTAAAGGTAAATAGGATATGGTCACTTGTCTAGAAAAGTGCACAGTCTAGTAGGGCAGAGGGACACCTACATAAAGAGGTAATTACAATATCCTGTAGACTTGGCTAAAGTAGAACAATGTACTGGGAGGGCAAAGGGAGGCCCTAATCCATCCTAAATTTCAAGGAAGACTTCCTGGAGGAGATGCTAGGAATTGAAAAATCAAAAGAATAAGCCAGGTGAAAAGATGGAAAGAGACCAACCTGCATAAGTCAGGGTGTGGTTATGAATCACCCTGAGCCTTTGGGGACCTGCTTGCACATTGGTTTTGTTAGAACAAGAGCTGTGAGGGCTGGGTTTACACTCTGGCTCATGGGTTACATTAAAGATCTTGGCATTTATCTGTTGATGTTTAAAGGAAGCAAGTTAAAGATTTTTCTTTTTTAGGAAGTGGCCTATCAGATATATATTTTAGAGAGATTACTCTGACTTCAGTGTAGTGAGCAGATTTTTAAGGACAGGATGGAAAGCGGGAATACCAATTAGAAAGCCATCAGATTGATAGTTTCCCAACTTTTTTTTTATAGCAGCAAAAGCTTTAAAACGCTCAAATCTTACATTGAAATTTAATAAATACTGGAGGTAGAAAAAGAAGAATCCTAAGACTTGCTGGAACAAATTTTTAAAACCATTGATCTAGATAAAAATGAAGGGAGAATGAAGTGGCAGCATTGATCTACCATGGCAGAGATCAATAGAAAGGTTTGTGATGTATACAGCAGGAAAAAAAATCAGACGTGGATGACTGGTTGGATGCTAGTCACTGAGAAAGAAAATCATTTCCAACATAATAACAACATTAATTGATCCCATGAAGCTGGCATGTATGAAGCCCTGTGCTGAGTACTCTACATGAATTATATAGTTCTTATAACATCCCTATAAGAGAAATGTTATCACTAACCTCAATTTACAGATGAGGAAACTAAAACCCAGATCTGTCTGTATTATCCAAGAAGAACTTATTGGGAGTGAAGAATAATAGACCAAGAAAAGAATGATAGGGCAGTCCAGATTTTGTGATGAACACAGGAAGAAATTTCCACAAAAAAGAAAGAAATATCAGAAAGATATAAAAGTGTCATAAAAGCCAAGGGAACTACAGAGAGTTTTAAGGAGCGTGTTGTTAATAGTGAATATTTGCCGGTATGGACATCATCAGCAACTGAGGAAAATAGTTTTAATGGAATGCTGAGTCTCAAAGTCCATTAATTATGGACTGAGGAATGAGAGGAATTGAGACTATTCAGGCCGGGAATATAGAAGGCTCTTCAATACATTTTCCAGAAAAGGTAAGAAAAGAGATAGAACAGTATTGGGGGAGACAGCAAGCCAGGGTGGTTATTTTTGGATAAGAAAGACTTGAGTATACAGTCACACACTGCTTAATGACAGGGATACATTCTGATAAATATGTTGTTTCGCAGTTTTTTTGTTGTGGGATGATGATGGTACTACCAAAAAAGCTTAGATCTAGGAAAAACTTTAAAAATTACAGAGCAGTTAGTATACTGATAATAATTTGACTTCAGTTACCTACAACAGGATTTTCCAGACTATTTACTGGGAATATGAGTGTCTTGTGAAATTTTCAATAGATGCCTCCCGAGAGCAAAGTTTTTCTAGGTCAAACAAATTAAAACATCATTACATGCATTCTTCTTTCAAAGACTCATTACATTTTAGTTGATAAAAGGCTCTAAGAAGTCCTGCTGGATTGCCATTTGTGTAACTTTGTGTAACCCAGTAGACCACAGTCAGGAAACAATGATTTTGTATTTGGCCATAGTGCCCGGAAAGTACCTGACCTTGTCAATGACCCCCAGGTTGAGTCCGATGGGGACTTCAGGCTGAGAGCCATTACTGGAGAGTGCTGGACATAAAGTCTTACATTCCCAGAGTGGATGGCAGTATTTGCCCACAGAATTTATGGTCAGTGCTTTGAATTAAGTAAGGTTGGTCTTGTTTCCCTGAAGCTCTGACATGCCATGAAGGAGTGAATGGAATCCCATGGTAGTCACTAAATCTGAGTACTTTCAACAGGCACTTACTTCTGTTAAATAGGTCTACTTGATGGACTTTCAGGAATTCTGACTGTACCCCCAGGTTACTGAAGAGCTAACAGAGGTCACTTTTGGGGTCCCACAACCAACTGAGAAAGTGAGAAAACATGCAACAGGAGATGACTGAGAGATAATGTCTGTATCATACAACCCTAACCCTGTATGATATGTCCTGAGTGTGTTTGCTCTTTGTATTGTTAGCACTGGGCTCTCTTAGCAGGCTTTTTGCAAAGTGAGTTCAAAGAGGTTAAGCTTTATCAAGATCTCAATTTCCAATTTGTCATGGAATACTATTATAAATTCTTTTTAGGTCTATATTTATTTTATGTTAAATAAACTTGGGTGCTGACTAATTTTGTGGTCCATTTAGGTTTTCACTAACTGTTAATACTAAAACCAGTATCCTTTTTAATTAATAGCAGGCTATTAGTGCAATCTATTAACTTGTGGCTAATAAGTACCTCCTAAAAATTGTAGATATGCCACTGTGCAAGAGTACCCAAGTGTCATTAGTTTGTTTTGGTTTGCAAGTGGCGATGTCTTGTCTGTGAGTGCTCCAGCTTTTCTTACACCACAACTACCTCATTTGCCAAATATGAGAATGATCCTTTGTTCTTGTTAATTGAAAATGACATCCTTATTCATCATATGCAGTTTTTTCAGTCATTAAAATTCTGTCCAAAGCCTATCCAACTGAGGGGAATGGCTGAATAATACCTGGGGCTTGTTAATCTATTGTTATTAGCCTTTTGTTTTATCCTCTCCTAACATGAACAGAAACAGGAACTCTGATGTTTAAACTTAGTCTTTGATTCTGCACTCAAAATGTAATGCTAGAGTGATCATATTCATAATCTAGAAATGTATTTTTGAACTAACTTACCCAGAAAATGTCTAGAGTCTTTCATTTCACTTGAAGGTATAAAAAGTAATTATATCCCATTGGAAATATAAACTTTTATGATAAATTTTTCTTTACATTGTTACTTCTACCTGGGTAATCTATAGTTGAGCAACTATGTAGTGCAATTGATTAAGATAGTGAGCTGAAATTAACTTCTGAAAGTAAAAACAAAAATACCTTTAGAAATAAGCTTGGGTCTAAATTATACCGCTAATCATTACCTGAATTAAGATGCAGCTAGAGGCTGTGTCTGTTTAATGTCTTATTCTTTCCTTGTGACCTTCTGAGAAGTAGTAAAAAACACATTAAAATAATTTATATTAGACGTCAAAAATGTGTTTTACTTTTTTTATAATAAAGGTTTCCATCCCTTTGATTAAATTTATGCTTATATTTGACACACTTTCTTGAGGTGCATAAATTCGCATGCCAGTGGAAGTCCACACACTCATAGTATCCAGGGCCAGGTTTAGTTGAATTTGGACACATGACATAAATAAAAGTGGTTTTATGTTTCACCTTCATCTGGTAGGTGAGCACTCCACCTTTTCTTGTGAAACATAATCGGTTGTGACATGGCAAAATTAGATCCTGGCTATTTATTATCTTCTGAAATCAAACCCCATAACTGGGAAAGCATGTGGTAGGTCTGCTGGGGCAGCTTGCATGCAGAGAGGAGAGAGGGGCTTTCCAGTTTTATAAGCTCAAGGTGATTTTCTCCAACATCTCAAGCATTTTAATTAATTACCCTGAAAGATTGAGTAAATTATTATTTGAATACTTTATGGCATTACATGTTAACATTTCAAGGACAAAGTGCTGTACTTTGCTTTTCAACAAAGCCTCATCTGTCAGAATATATCTTTCAAATTTATGTAGTTTGCTGCAGAGTAAAGGGGGGACGGACCTGGAGTCTTGTGAATTATTAGGAGACACCAGAGTCATATGTGATCCAGCTCACAACAAAAGGAATATTTATCAATATCTTATTTCCAGTTAGAAATTAACAAAATTAACAGTGAAAGTCATTAGCAACGTTTCTTGAGAACACATTAAGTAAACTTAGCTTTCGTTGATGAAGTTCTGATTTTTTGTTTTCAACACTTGGCAAATATGAAAGGCTAAGCACATGCCTCCAAATCAAAACAAAACAAATTTCAGAAAATGGTTTGGGGCGTGCCAACTTTGCCCAGAGTATCATGCTTCACAACATTTATTGTGAGAGCTGTGGTCTTATGTTTATGCTTATAGATTAAAGGTATTTCAGCTTGAATATTGAAATCTTTGAATATGTGTGTGTGTGTGTGTGTGTGTGATATGAAGAAGCATTCTTCAGCTTGCCAAAAAGCTTCTCCGCTGAATTTGACAAAGTCTGATTAAATGCAGAAAGTGCATAATATGTCATAGGTTGTTTAGTTGATCTTTGTAACCAATAACAAGCTTCTCTCTGCTGATATAATCTTTCTCCATAAGGGCACTCAACCTTTTACTAACTTCATCCTAGCATCAGTAGATTAGATTAAGTCCCCATTTACTGCATCATATTAATATTTTCAATGGCACACTAATCCAAGAAATAAATGTGTCAGTTTCTATGGCTACATTGTAATGGGCATAGCCATCAGAGAGTGCCTTAAGGCCACATAAAAGACTTAATGTACAGATTGAATAGAAGCACATTATTTATTACGGAGCTAGCAAGCCGAGAAATTTAGCAATCTCATTTTTCAGATTTGCTCATTTGACCTGGGCCAATTTGCCTGACTGATAATATTGAATATTTAGTATCACAATGTTTTCGCAGTTTTAAGAATAGTGTTTCAGACTAATTTGATTCAGAACAGTTTGTTGAATTGAATAATTTTATGTCCCTGAAATGTTACTGATACTTCTTTTTCAGTTTTAGTGACTTAACATTTAAGACATAGGCCCCTTTATAATACTGATGAGGGGATTCTATTTAGCAAATACAATAACAGAGAGATGGAAACAAACCTTTTGGGCTGGATTCTGTCATCTGGGCATGAACAGGTTGAGAGAGATAAAAACAGGGGTGGAGTTGGGGAATGGGGTAATGTGCTCCCCACAATGCCCCACAACCCAAGAGTCAAACAAGGTTTTGTTTTCTGTGAGCTTTGGTGGGATGGCTTGATTCACCCTGAAAATGATAGTGAGAGACTTGGAGGAATGAAGGTTTGTAAAGAAAAAGCTTTCTCATTCTCTGTCTCCCAAACCTCACACCCTCCTTTTCCTTTTCATAATAAGAGAATTGCTGGGATCCTTTGGTTAAATACAAGAGGCCCTCTCTCAACACAAAGCCTGGGGGCCCTTTCAGTATGTTTACATTTGAACCAAAAATGAATGAATTTGAAAATAATTTCAAATTTGTTATTTGACATCATACAATTTTTATAAAATCTACCACTCAACTGGATTCAATTTTTTTTTAAGTAAATGTAAACAAATAACATTTAGAAGTTGAATGAAGGCTCTGGTTGCTGGTACCTAAAAATAATAGTTTTGGAATATGACTGTTTTTCATTGATTGATTCATTCATTGAACTGTGTACATAAAAATCGAGGGGATTGCTTTTCATCAGGTTGGGTAGAAGATATCTTTCAGATCAAATGAGATTTTAGTCAGTTCTATAGTGTAGTATCTGGAGGAGTCTGAAATGTTTTAGGCAGATGTGGAGGGCCCATTTGTGGCTATCCATTTTTTTATGTTTCTTTGCTTGGTTGGTTTCTTTATTATTTGGTATGATTTATCATTTAAACAGATGTAAAATTTGGAGTTACTACTGCAGTATTCATTGGCATATCTGATTACATTTATACTTGTCATTACATTTGGCAAAGTATATTTCAGTTTGGGATTGGAGAGAGAATGTTTAAAATTTGTGGATATTTTACAGACAAAATTATTTTTTCTAATATTCTTTTGTACTTTCTTAAAAAGCTACTAATAACTGTGTAGACTGTAACTGACAAAAGCTGACATTTCTAGACTTCCACAAATCAATGAAACTGTAAAAAGCCAGAGGGAAGAAAAGAAAGACTTTGTAGAGCATATTAGTAGCTTTAACTTAGACCTTCCAATCTATCAAAATCTTAAACTTTATGTTCTGGAAAAGTCCATTTCCAACAAATCAAAATAACCCTTATGACAACATTTATTGGTATCAATGCTAAGGGGAAGTTAAAGATTGTACTAGTATATAGCTTAAAGTTGAGGACAGATAGAAAGTTGTTACCTAAGAATTAATTTGAAATAAAATGTCTGCTTGCATTGGTATATTTTTATTTCATTGGAGAATATTACCTGTCCCTCCATTAAAAAGTGGCTGAGACAGACTTTTATGATTACTTTTCAGCCCACCATTAACACAATCATCCTCTCATTTTTCTAAGAAGTGTTATAATAAGGGCTCTTTGTTCTTTAGCAAAACACATGTCTCTATCTTTTTCTTTGTCTTTAGAGTATTTGGTTTGTATTCTGATAATACAAATATATCTTAAGGCTTCTTTCAGAATTCGAGGCATACTTTAAAGTAAATATATACTTTTATAAACCTATTAAATGCAATAAGTATTTTAGTAAGAGCGTTCTGTGGGCTAGTCATATTGAAAGTTATTTAATCCTGTGAGTAAAAGAAATGTTTCCTACCATAAAATTTCTTTATAGCATGAGCTTTAAAAAGATTATATGTATTATAGACCTAAAACATTGAGTACAGTGTTGTTTTCATAAAAACCTTCATATAGCAACAAGTGTCTTCTGTTTCTACACATTTAAATTTTCAATTGAAGTTAGAAATATGAGAGTTGTTTTTTCTATCCTGCTACTGAGCTTTGTTTCTGAATTTAGAAAGAATAAATGCAAATACATTCTTGCAGCAGAAAACGCAAAAGGCAATTTCTACAGAATTTTGCCCTCTTGGTTCCTACAATAGTGAGTTATCGTTTCTCTCTCCTGTGATCATTAATAATGACAGATGTACATGGTGCAGAGTTCACCTACATTATTGTCAGTAACGGGGCTGGCAAGAGAATATTTATTACAAGAGGAGGAGGGACAAAGAGACATGATGTTGAAACAGAAGACAAGAGCAGAGTTCAACTGTTCTTTTTTTCTCTGTTGAAATAAAATATCATCATTCCCTTAGCTTTCTTAATAGCATTGATTTCAAAGCACTCTTATTGCAAATATATTTCATCTCCATAAATGTTTTTTGTAGTGTTGACTTAAAAACACAAGTGATCAGCACTCATTTTAATTTTATTTTTCTAGTAAACCTAATAACCCTAATATATTGGAAAAACTTCGAGTATTATTTAAATATTAATAGGAGGACTGTTCTGTATGTCCCTCCCTCACGACATACAGAACTGAAGATGATTTAAAATAGAAACAGCTAGCATTTAAAGACTGATTTGAAATTTTGCTTAAATAGATATTATAATAAGATGTAGGTTCCAAGAGGAAGCGTTTACAAAGTACATTTGTGTAGCCTCTCCTTGCTTCTCTCCCTCCCTTTTCATTCATTCCTTGCTCTGTCCTACCCTTCACCCCCCACCCCTTTCAAATTTTAGCCTCTTAAGACAACTATACTTGGAATTCCTTTCCTGAGTTAGTCTGTTGATTGTCCACTGAGGTACAAAGGAAAGCCTGTCCTTGGAGTCAGGTTTTCTCTGCCTCCCCTCACTCCCCCACCCCCATCTACAGCAGCAGAAGTCCAGAAATAGCCTCTTCAGTGCAAATCTCTGACTGACTGTGAATACTTTAAGAAAAATGATGAAGGGGGTGGGGTAGGGAGAAATGAAATTAGATGAACGTGAGGTTCTTTTCCTCCCCAATTTCAGAATAAAGGAAGAAAAGGGATGCGGGACACCGCTTCCTCCTCCCATTGATTTATAGAGAAATAACAAATCCACAAGTGTGGAGATACACAAATGAAGACACACTGAGAGAAAACTTAAAGGCTATTTGTATCAGCTGACAGAAGTCTCAACATTATTAAGAACAATTGTAGTTTTAAGGAAGATAAAGTCTAGGGTGTGGCACAAGGTACAGTAGGTGTACCATACATTTTAGATTGCTTTTTGCATTGTCTTGTTCATTTTCCTGTCGTCTTTACAATGAGCATTGTACCTTCACCCAGAAGGCATTAAATAAATGTGTTTTGTGTATGTATGAAGAGTAGAGATATACAGGACTGAGGCATTAGTTAATTAATTTTAATTAAAATCCATGCACGTGAATATATTTTAAGATAGTGGTGGTACCCGTGTGTGTAATCATGCCGTCTGCAAGCAAACCCCCAGTGTTGGTCTCAAGTAGATTTCACAGTGCTGTTTGACTCCAGGAAACCTTCCATCTCATGGCCTCAAAGATAGGCTTTGGGCCGACAGACCCCCTGAGAAGTGATGCCGTCAGTTCACAGATTCACTGTGGAAGATACTTTTCAAAAACAGATTTTTAAGGTTTTACTGGTTCTCTAACTTCAAAAATGAAATGAATATGAGCATTTTCCATATTAGAACCAAAACAAACAAATAAAAGATGTTACAAAATAAAATTAGACTGATAGCCAAAAGTCAATAGTTATAGGCCTATCAAATGATATTAATAAGAGTAGGGCATGATTAGAACTTCACTAAAATGATGTTTCAGTTTTAAAAAGCTCTCCTCGGATAACTCAGAATGAATTAAATCACTGATTTAGTTGACTGGAAACACTCAGGTCAGAGAACCAAATTAAAACAGACTTCCTTGATTATTATGGCTAAGGGTAAAATAATTTTATCTCTTCTTCCCTTTATAAATATTTAATGATCCAATATAACTTATGGGAAATGGGAAGAAACACACACTTTTTTTTTTTTTTTTTTTGGTGGAGGTATAATATTACAATAGTCATGGAAAGCCAGTCATTCAGTATTTGCTTTTTTCAAATACCTCCCAATTGTCAGTTATCTAAGGCTTTTTAAAACAGGATGGAGTTACCTGTTATTCCTTTGCCTTAATTTTATCCACTCATTCACCATTGCTTTGAACACGATGCCAAAGGAAGCTAGTTCTTTATCCTGCTGACTAGTCACAGTTATTAGAGCTTTCCCAAGTAACCTGATCAATACTTCAGAGGTGTTTTATTCTACTTTTCTTAGATGTCATGTAAAGACACTTTTTCAAATGCTACTTCTCATAGGTACTGAATGATGCTCTGAACATGCGACCAAAATGTGAAACTTAAAGCCGCCAGAGACACATAGAGTTCCTTCTTCTGTTTGGCAGTAACAGGAATATAGAAAACCTTAAGCAGATGAGTGTGTGTTGCTTAGGGAATTGTAGGAATCTCGTGTGGGAGCCATACCTACATTTTTTCTATTTCTCAACTCATTTGTGCTGTGATCCTGAATTAATTTGAAAACTCCCTTTCTATACAAGAATCAAATTTCTCCCATTTAACAATCTTACAGGAGCACTGTTAGATACAGTGTGTAAAAATTTATAATTTTCACCAGCCCCCAGGTGAATTCCGCCTGGTGGGTAGGCCTGCTGTCCCAGGCTCTGCAAGGAGTCCTGACTGTCAGAGCTTCCCATCAGCCTGCAGAGAGGGTGGCTGTTCAGATCACTGGCTTGCCATCCCTGTTCTGTCACAAAGTTCATAAAGTGGCTCACGAAGTCGGTTTACCGTTGTGAGGATGTGAAACACAGAGTTTATTATTTTATTATTATTTATTTATTACTATGTTATCTTTTATACAAACAACTGTAGACCTACTTTTGCCCACCCCTGAGTAGCACAGGTAGAATTAGGCCTTAGGATTCTTGGTCATAGTACTAATATTTTTCATAATTTAGCTGTTTGTGTGGATAGTACTTTTGGCTCAATTTTCTTTATTTCTTCATTAGTTTTCTCCTAATTTGATTTATTTTCTACTTGCAATAGTGCATGCATCCACAAGTGCAACTAAGGCTGCACTGGAAGCAGCAAGTTGCCACTCCCTATGTTTAACATTTGTCTTATCATGAGTTAAGGGACCACAATGATTATTCTAAATACAGAGTTGCCAAACTTTCAATTGCCTCTATTCTTTATAGTCCAATAAATAAATTTTCTTTTTTAATACACATTTTCTACATCATAGTCCTTAGCAAACAAGAAAGATCAATAAGTACTGAACTTCATTCAGTATCAACCATGTAAATAAAATGTCAGTTGTTTAGGCTCTTGGTCTGGAAAAGCTTTAGTCTTTCATCAAGGCTATCTGGAACCTTCCACTCCCACCAGGAGGGAATCAGTGCAGGCGCTGTTTTCTGTACCAGAATAATAATTACATCTATCTCTGTATAGGCGTAATGCTTCTGGTCATGTTCCATTTTAGAGATGAATGGCCTTGCACCCACAGACTTCTGATGCAGAACTGAAGGAGTTCTAAAGAACAGGGAACACATTTCTGTCCAAGCTTACAAGGGAAAGAAGGAGCTGGAGTCACAGCATAGACATCAGGCCTCCAAAAGCATTTTAGGAAATAGTGTACTCATTGGCAGAACAAAGATATTGAGAACAAAGATTCAGATGTATTCCTCCCATAGTTATGGACTTAAAAACACAAGGGGACATGTATAATTTCAGGGGAAGTGGTCATCTATGAGCACAGTGCAGTTCCTCAGAGATGTCATCCCTGGCCGGAGCTGCCTTGCACAGTCAGTTGGGTTCTGATGCCATGGCCAGAACTCGGCTGTGAACGTGGGTCCTACAGGAGCGCTGTGACCCCAGCCCATTCAGACTCTCTTTGCCTTCTATTTGCTTGATAAAATGTGAAAATACTATAGGCCTTTGGGAATGTTGCTAGGATTAAATTACAAGATAATATATGTGAAATTGCTTTGTAAAGTGAAATACAAATGATATCCTAGTATTGCTACTTAGAGTGTCATTATTGTTTTTGTTATTACACTATGTTTTTTTTAAATTTAAGTTTTTGGGGAGACCACATATGATCAGACTAGAAAAGAGCATAAGGCAGAATATAATTTAATGTGGGGCTGGCACACTGGGTGCTAAAAGATTTGACCTATGATACCTAAGGGAAAGAGTTCATTTTTGTTTTTTTAAAGAAACACTGTTTTCACTTGTAACATTCATCAGAGACTATTTTTTATAACAACAATTAACTACCCTAGTAGCAAAAGTTTACCAGCATAAAAAAACAAAAAAAAAAAAAACATTATATATCACATTGTATATTTTTACCCCTCTCAGGAACAGATTCCCAAGTAGCAAGAAGCCAAAAGCATATATATTTAGTTTAACATGTTATCAAGGTTATGTACTTTACATTTAAAATTCTTTCTAAAAAACTAAGTAGTTATGTTAGATTTGACTCCAGTTGTACCAGTGTGAAAATTCACATTCAAAGACCCTCCCACATTATCTTCCTTATCTCTCTGACTCTTCCCTATAGTGAAAATCTGCTATATATCATAAGGTGGCTTATCTTAGTTTTCTTTGATGAAACTAATTTTTACTTCTTCAGGAGCTTTTCCTAATCCACCCCTTGCAGTGTGACTTTTACTTCAACTTTCCTACTAGTATGCTTCCTTTCTTTCTTTTTATTGCTTATTCTATTACAGTTGTCCCAATTTCCCCCCTTGTGTCCCCCCCCAGCCCATCACTCTCTCCCATAGTCAATCCTCTCTCCATTAACTATGTTCATGAGTCATTCATACATATTCTATGACTAATCCCTTCCCCTTTCTTCCTCCATTCCCTGCCTCCCTCCTCCCCTCCTACAGCGATCAGTCTGTTCCATGCTTCCATGTTTCTGGTTCTATTTCTTGTTAGTTTATTTTGTTCATTAGATTTCAGTTATAAGTGAGGTCACTGGTGTTTGTCATTGCCCACTACCTTATTTCACTTAACATAATACTCTCCAGTTCCATCTAAACTGTCACAAAAGGTAGAATCTCCTCTTTCTCTCTCCTGCATAGTATTCCATTGTGTAAATGTACCACAGTTTTTTAATCCACTCATCTACTGATGGGTACTTCGGATGTTTTCAACACTTGGCTATTGTAAATAGTGCTGCTATGAACATAGGGGTGCATAAGTTCTTTTAAATTGGTGTTTCAGGATTCTTAGGATATATTCCCAGCAGTGGAATCACTTGGTCAAGAGGCAGTTTCATTTTTAATTTTTTGAGGAAATTACTTACTGTTTTCCACAGTTGCTGCACCAGTCTGCATTCCCACCAACAGTGTACTAGGGATCCCTTTTCTCCATATCCCCTCCAGCACTTGTTTGTTGATTTATTAATGATGGCCATTCTGACTGGTGTGAGGTGATATCTCATGGCAGTTTTACTTTGTATCTCTTTGATGGCTACTGATGTTGAGCATTTTTTCATATGTCTATGAGCCATTTGTATGTCCTCCTTGGAGAAGTATATATTCAGGTCATTTGCCCATTTTTTAATTTATCTTCCTGATATTGAGTTGTATGAGTTATATATATATATATATATATATATATATATATATATATATATAGTAATTTTATTTTATTTTATTTATTTATTTTTTAATGTATTTTATTGATTATAGTGTTATATTTCTCCCAATTTCCCTTCCCTCTGCTCCTCTCCACCCGGTGGCCCCTCTTCCTCCAGTTGTCCCCCCCTTTTAGTCCATGTCCATTGGTTGTGCATATAGTTCTTCTCAACATCTTCCTGTCTACTCCATTCCCTCCTACTATGCTTCTTAATTCCTATACCATCTCCCTCCCTCTCCCCCTTCCCCCTCCCTGCTGACCTCCCCCCAATATGCTCCCCATACCTATAGTTCTTTTTCCACTCTCATTGCCTATTTAGTTTGCCTTTGTTTCAATTCCCTAGCTTCTGATGTTGTTTCTTGTGATGCAGTTTTCATTTTAGTGTTCATAGTTTTGATCCTCCTTTTTCTAAACCAGTCCATTTAACATCTCATATAATAGTGGTTTGGATCTGATGAACTCTTTCAGTTTTATTTTGTCCTGGAAACACTTTCTCTGCCCTTCTATTCTGAATGATAGTTTCGCTGGATAGAGTATTCGTGGCTGTAGGTTTTGGATTTTCATTACTTTGAATATTTCTTGCCAGTCCCTTCTTGCCTGCAGGGTCTCCCTTGAGAAGTCAGCTGATAGTCTAATTGGGACCCCTTTGTATATGATTCTTTTCTTCTCTCTTGCTACTTTTAAGATTCTTTATCTTATTTATATATTTTTAAGATCAAACCCTTGTCCAAGATATCACTGGCAAATATGTTTTTCCATATGGTTGGTTACCTTTCATTTTGATGATGTTTTCTTTAGGCATGCAGAAGCTTTTAAATTTGATGTAGTCCTATTTGAGTATTCTTTCCTTAATTTTCCTTGCTCTAGAAGTAATATTGGCAAAAATATTGCTACATGGTATATCTGAAATAACTGCCTATGTTTTCTTCTAAAACTTTTATGGTATAATGACTTTCATTTTATAAGTCCTTTGTCCATTTTAAGTGTATTTTGGTGTATAGTGTAAGTTGGTGGCTTGGTTTCATTTTTTTTGCATGTACCAGTCCAGTTCTCCCAACATCATTTGTTGAAGAGACTGTTTTTACTCCATTGTATGCTCATGCCCCTTTGTCAAATATTAATTAACCATAGAGACATGAGTTTATTTCTGGGCTCTCTCTTCTGTTCCATTGATCTATGTATCTGTTCTTATGCCAGTACCAGATTATCTTGATTATAGTGGCCTTGTAGTATAGTTTGATATCAGGTATCGTGATCTCTCCAACTTTGTTCTTCTTTCTTAAAATTGCTGAGGCTATTCGGGGTCTTTTTTGCTTACATATAAATATTTGGAATATTTGTTCTAGATCTGTGAAATATGTCATTGGTATTTTAATAGGAATTGCATTGAAACTGTAGATTGCTTTGGGTAGTATGGGCATTTTAATGATGTTAATTCTTTCAATCCATGAACACAATATATGCTTCCATTTATTTGTATCTTCCTCAATTTCTTTCTTCAGTATTCTTTAGTTTTCTGAGTGTAGGCCTTTTACCACCTTGGTTAAATTTATCTGTAGGAAATTTATTTTTCTTTTTGCTGTAGTAAATGGGATTTTTTCTTAGTTTCTCTTTATATTTGACTTTGTATCCTGCTACTTTACCAAATTCACTTTTTAGATCCAGTAGATTTTTGATGGAGACCATAGGGTTTTCTGTGTACACTATAATGCCATCTGCAAGCAATGACACTTTTATTTCCTTCTTTCCAATTTAGATGCCTTTTATTTCTTCTTTTTGTCTAATCACTGTGGCTAAAACTTCCAGTACTATGTTGAATAAGAGTGGTAAAAGTGGGACCCCTTGTCTTATTCCTGATCTTAAGGGAAATGCTTTTAGGTTTTTCCCATTGAATATGATGTTAGCAGTAGGTTTCTCATATATGGCCTTTATTATGAGGTATGTTCCCTCTGTTTCCATTTTGTTGAGTGTTTTTATCATCAATGGGTGCTGGATTTTGTCAAATGCTTTTTCGGCATCTATTGATATGATCATGTGATTTTGGTCTTTCATTTTATTTATGTGACTTACTACATTTATTGATTTGTGAATGTTATACTATCCTTACATCCCTGGAATAAATTCCACTTGATTGTGGTATATGATCTGTTTAATATATTGCTGGATATGGATTACCAATACTTTGTTGAGTGTTTTAGCATCTATGTTCATCAGAGATATTGGCCTCTAATTTTCTTTCTTTGTTGTGTCTTTACCTAGTTTTGGAGTTAGGATGATACTGGTCTCATAAAAAGAGTTTAGGAGTCTTCCTTATCCTTGAATTTTTTGGAATAGTTTGAGAAGGATAGGTGTTAGGTCTTCTTTGAATGTTTGGTAAAATTTCCCTGTGAAGCCATCTGGTCAAGGGCTTCGTGTACCGATATTTTCTGGACTTACTGCTTCAATTTCTCTAGTTGTTATCACTTTGTTTAGGCTTTCTGCTTCTTCTTGATTCAGTTTTGGGAAATTGTATATTTCCAGAAATTTATCCATTTCACCCAGGTTTGTCTGGTTTGTTGGCATGTATTTGTTCATAGTAATTTCTTACAATCCTTTGTATTTCTGTGATATCAGTTGTGATATCTTCTCTTTCATTCCCGATGTCATTTATTTGGACCCTCTCTCTTTTTTCTTGATGAGTCTGTGTAAAAGTTTGTCTACCTTGTCAAAGAGCCAACTCCCAGTTCATTGACTCTTTTAATAGTTTCTTTTGTCTCTTTGTCTTTTAATTCTTCTCCGATCTTGATTATTTTCTTCCTTCTACTTGGTTTGGACTTTGTTTGTTGTTGTTCCTCTAGTTCTTTTAGATGTAGGGTTAGGATATTTACTTGAGATTTTTCTATCTTCTTTAGGTAGGCTTGTATTGCTATGAACTTCCCTCTCATGACTGCCTTCTCTGTATCCCATAGGTTTTTGTTTGTTGTGTGTTCATTTTCACTTGTTTCCAGATACTTTCTGGTTTCTTTTTTGATCTCATTGTTAACTCATTCATTATTTAATAGCATGTTATTCATTCTCTATGTATTTGAATGTTTTTGAGTTTTCTTCCATGAGGTTGGTTTCTAGTTTCAAGCCACTGTGATCTGAGAAGGTGCTTGATATTATTTCAGTTTTATTGAATTTGTTGAGGCTTGTTTTGTGTCCTACCATGTGATCTGTCTTTGAAAATTATCCATGTGCCTTTGTAGATAATGTATATTTTGCTTCTTTGTGGTGAAATGTTCTGTAAATATCAATTAAGTCCACTTAATAAGATTGTCAATTCAAATCCACAATATCCTTGTAATTCTTTGTTTGGAGAACCTATCCATTGTTGACAGTGGGGTTCTAAATCCTGTATGATGACTGTATTGTGGTTGATCTTCTAAATCCTCCAAAATTTTACTTATATATTTAGATACTCCTAGGTTGGCTGTAAATATGTTTACAAGAGTTATATCCTCTTGTTGGACAATTGTCTTAAGTATTATGTAGTGATCTTCTTTGTCTCTTGTTATGGGCTTTGTTTTGAAGTCTATTGTCTGATATAAGTATTGCTACCTCAGCTTTTTTCATGTCCATTTGCTTGAAATATTTTTTCTATCCCTTCATATTCAGCTTATATAGATCTTTTGTTCTGAGGTGGATCTCTTGTAGACAGCTTATATGCAGGTTGTGTTTTCTTATCCATTCAACTATCCTGTGTCTTTTGATAGGAGCATTTAACCCATTAACATTTAAGGTTATTATTGATAGGTATTCATTCATTGCCATTTTTTCCCTTTGTGCCTCTGTTTCCCCCCCCCCTCTCTCTCTCTCTCTCTCTCTCTCTCTCTCTCTCTCTCTCTCTCTCTCTCTCTCTCTCTCTCTCTATATATATATATATATATATATATATATATATATATATCGTCGGCAGCCGTCCGTCTCGAGAGACGATGGTGTAGCTTCTTAAGAGTCTATCTGCACCGCCGAGAATGGCTGTGCAGTCCGACTCGGGAGTGACACGGTATCTGTCTCCTCCCGTGTTGAATCGACATCTTGCGATGACGCTGGAGTGTCCTCTCCAGTGAAGCTGAAGCTACAGAGCCTGGGCAGGGTGATATGGAGGGTCTGCTGTTGCCCATGCAGCAGACCCGCCCTCTCTTCGCAGCTGAAGGGTCCAAGGGAAAGATGGAGTCAATACAGCTTGGCTTCAGGTGCGCCGCAGGAGTTGTCGGTGTTGACTACAACGTCGAACCGCCTTAGGGACTCCGGCTCCGGATTCTCTGTCGGGGTTTACTCCCTTAGCCTTTCCCCTGAAGAGGTATGCCGCAAGGCAGCGGAGGTTTTTTGGAGTCAGAGTTTTATATATATATATTCTTTCCTCACCTTAAAGCAGTTCCTTTAGTATCTCTTGCAATGCTGGTTTGGTGGAGATGTGCTCTTCTGCCATTTCTTTTGTCTGGGAAGCTCTTTATTTTGCCTTCCATTTTAAATGAGAGCCTTGCTGGGTAGCATAGTCTTGGTTGCAGGTCCTCACTTTTCATTACTTGTAATATTTCATGCCATTTCCTTCTGGCTTGTAGTGTTTCTGTTGAGAAATCAACTGATAGCTTTATCAGAGCTCCCTTGTATGTTACTAGCTATTTCTCCCTTGCTGCCCTTAAGATTCTCTCTTTGTTTTTGAATTTTCTTATTTTAGTTATGATGTGTCTTGGAGTGGCCTCTTTGTGTTCATCTTGATTGGGATCCTCTGTGCTTTCCTAAGTTGCCTGACGTTTTCCCTCACCAAGTTAGGGAAGTTTTCTCATATTTTTTCAAACAGGTTTTCTACCCCTTGTTCTTTTTCTTCTCCTTTTGGTATCCCTATGATATGTTTCATGTTGTCCTGAAGCTCCTTTAAACTATCTTCAAAGTTTTTTTTAAGTATATTTTATTGATTATATTGTTACAATAGTTCCAATTTTTTCCCCTTTGCTCCCCTCCGCCCAGCACCCTCCCTCTCCCAGTAATACCCCCCCACCTCCATGCCCATGGGTCATACATACAAGCTCTCCCGCTTCACACTTGCATATATTCTTCTTCTTTTTAGAATAAATAAATAAATAAAGATTATTTTAACAATAAAAAATAGCAATCCCTCCCTCTCAGACTTAAGACCCTTTATAATCTTATAAAGGACAATGGGTGAAGATCTTGAGCTCCTCTAGCTGCTTCAAGCTGGACATGGTTGTCATCCTACCTACCTTTGGGTCCAGAAATCCCTAATAGCAGTGGGGCTGTGGAGGGGAGGGTGGCCTTCCCACATGGGGAAGGATCTTGAAGACTCCAGGTCAGTTCCCTGTCCCCAGACCACAGCATACTTGGTTTAACAGGCTGGCATCCTTGTTGTGTTCTGGGGATAACAGATTTGGCAACAGGATTAAAAGGCATCATTCAATTCATAACCACTAGATGACAAAAGGCAGGTATTAATTTTTCAGTGTCCTACATTAGGGAAAAAAAGGGCTTCTTTGGAGGAAGGTGTGCTAGGCACATCTCACCTGTGCAAACCCTTTTGCCCATTATACTTAGTTTGGGCTAAGGGAAATATTTTAAGTTTACCCCCTCTCAGACCTCTGAGCTCTTTCTATCCAAGCCATTAGGATAAAAAAGAGAAACCAGTTTTAAAGTGAAGCCCACAGACCACCCCAAACTTCACTAACCCAGCCAGTTAGTTCAGCCAAAACATTGAGTCTCAGGAGGCCGCGCTGCACACAGGATTAAGTGAGGCCTATACATACAGACAATCACACAGGTAATGAGATCATAGGCTTATGCCCTTTGAAAACAGAAAACACATGTTAATTTATGTAACATAACCCACAAACAAGTCTAAATCCATATGACTGTCTTATTGGAAAGACATCCAGTTGCAAGGCATTTGACATTCTTCTTGCCTATAAATTAAACATGTTTGATGATACCACAGACATAGTTTAACTTTAAAATGAAAACATTTTAAATGAAAAGAAACTTTAAAGACGGTTAGCTGTACTACTTTATAGTCTACCACTGAGCATTGTGATTTTCCTTGAATCACAATTTTTCTCCCTAAGATTACCCTCCTTGTCATTAAAGGGACTGAATTAAGTCCATTTTCAATTTATCCTGTTCATTTGCATAAACACAACAAGAGCAGCAAATGATCACATATGATCTTTAGTTCTTCTTTGCTGTAACTTACGCAAGGAACATTTAGGGTGACCTTCAGTCTGCCCTTCAGGGCACAGAAGCTGAGCCACATACCCGGCATTCAGCCTTTCCTGTATACACCTGTCTTTCCCAAGTCTTTCTGGTTTTCCATTGTGCCTTAAGGTCCCTTCTAGCCATCTTTCAGGAAAACAACCTTCATATCTTCCCTAGAAAGATTGCTGTGGACCGCACAACCAGTCAAAGTACCAGGCCTTTTATCTCGTGGGCTTTTATTACCTTCAAAAGTCAATCCCAGTTCCTCAGGGCTTTTTGGTAACAACCAGAGCCCAAGCATGTCTCCTTTAGGCATGACATTCCAGTCAAAGTCTTGGTCAAAAAAAAAAAAAAAAAATCTCTATTAACCACTGGTCTTATTAGTTTTATGCAAAGAACCTTATGTCATTACTTACTTCTTTAGAATGCCAAACTCTGGAGGGATCAGATAGGGAGAAAAATATACAGTGTGAAGGAAAATCCTTGTCCTTCTAATATTCACTGGACTTGCATTTCCACTCTTTATATTTTCATTTTTTCCCCCACTAAAATTTTCTTTGTTTGTTTTTCCATTACAGTTGTCCCACTTTTTTCCCCCTTTTGCTTCCCTGCCCCCTGCCCCCCACTTCTCCCACATTCAGTCCCCACCCAGTTGTCCATGCCCATGGGTCATTTATACATGTTCTTTGACTAGACCCTTCCCCTTCTTACCCTCTTCTCTCCTCCTGCCTCCCCCCTTGTTACTGTTAGTTTATTCCTTGTTTACATACATCTTCAAAGTTTCTGAATCTTTTTTTCATTTTGTTGCTCTATTTTTTTCTACCTTGTCTTCCAGCTTACTGATTCTGTCTTCTCCTTCATCTAGCCTGCTTTTAATTCTTTCTAGTGTATTCTTCATTTCAGATGCTGTATTCTTCATTTTCTCCTGGTTCTTATTCATAGTTTCTATGTCCTTTTTCATGCTTATGTAGTTCCCACTAAGTTCCCTGTAGTGTCTATAAAGTTCCTTGTGAGTTCCTTGAGCTTCCTTATAATTAATTTTTAGACTCTATGTTGTTAGATTGCTTGCCTCAGTTTCATTTAGCTTTTATGTGGCTTCCTCTTTTCCTTTCATTTGGTGGCTATTTCTTAGTCTCTCCATTTTAGGTGATTCTTTTTGTTTGTTTCTGAATATCAAATTGCTCTGCTCTGACTCCATGTCTTTGTAGGGTGACCTTCTGTGGTAGGAGTTCTATGGGACTCAGTGGTACAGTCTTGATGATCTCCTGATCTGGATGCTCTAGGAATGCCCTTTATTCTGTCTGTGTTGGCTTTCTTGTTGTACTTGGGCTTTAAGTATTGATGGCTCATTTGTTGATGGGTTCTACCCTTCTGCTGGCTGACTTAGAGTCATAATCCCCACCATGTCTTGCATGCTGTTGTACAGGTGCTGGCAGAACAAAGCAAAACTACTCAGGAAACCAAACCTACACCAGCTAAAATACCCCTCTACCACATCAGCAATATCAACAGCAAATGAGAAAAGATTAATAAAGGTGGAAAGAGATTAAGAATATTGTAAGGGAAAAAGATTATAAAATGACTAAAGGAAAGAAAATGAATTTGAGAGAGAAGAGGGAGGAGAAATAATAAGAGTAAGCAATAGAAACAATGCAAAGAAAGGGAGAAAATACATTTTAAAACATAAGTAAAAATTGGAAAGGAGATGGCAAAATGGAGTATGAAAAGGAAAGAGTATAATATGAGGTTTGAAGTAAAATTTAAAACTAGTGATCCAATATACAAAATTAAAGAAAGACCACAACAGGGTCAATAACAATGACAGATGAGCAAAGGTTAATAAAGGTAGAAAGAGAATAAGAATATTATAAGAAAAAGAAGAAAATATGAGATGTCTAAAGAAAGATGATTTTGAGGGGATAGAGGGAGGAGAAATGGTAAGAGTAAGGAATAGAATCCAGGATAATAAAGAGATAAAATAAAATTTCTAACTCAAAACCAACATTAAAAAAAAGGGCAGGAAGAAGGCAAAATGGAGTAAGACAGGGAGAGAGTAACCTATGAGATTTAAAATAAAAAATAGTGAACAAATAGGAATAAAATTGAAGAAAAACAGCAATAACCTCAATATCCATGCTAAACAAGTAACAATTAATAAAGGTGGAAAGAAAATAAGAATATTATAAGAAAAGGATAAATAATGTGAGCTGACTAGAGGAAATAAAAATGATTTTGATAAGATGGGGGAGGAGAAATAGGAAGAGTAAGGAACAGGAACAACGCATCGAAAGGGGGAAATAAAATTTTAAATGAAAATAAAGTGAAGGAAGAAGGCAAAATTAAGTAAGACAAGGGAAGGGTACAATGTGAGATTTGAAATAAAAATTTTTTAAAGTATATAAATATAAATAAAATTTTAAAAGTCAAAAAATAGTGACAGTTGGAATACAATTGAAGAAAAATAAAAAATGTTAAAAGGCTAGGCAAGAGAAAAAACATAATGCGGATACTGAAGAAGAAGAAGGTGGAATTCGTCTCAGCGGTGTTTGGTGGTTGCCTTTTGTCTTGTCCTCCTAGACCCGCCTCTGGTTTATTATCAGCTCAGGGTCCATGGGTGGGTCATCCAACTTCTGGCAGCACCACCTGTATCACCTTCAACTGCCTCTAGAGGGGACTCCCACTGCAATTGGGAGTGTGGAAGCCCTGGGTCTCCCCTGGAAGGTGCTGTTCAGTCTTCTGGGAAAATTGTGGATGTGCTTTCTTGCCCCTGTACCACCGAGCTTTGTCTGTCCCAGCTTATTTCCTAATTTCCAATAATGTGTAGTTTCTGATGAACTAGCTCTTCATTTCAAGAGAGGACCAATCTGTGTAAGAGGGTCAGCTCCTTCCTGCTTGGTGCTGACAGCAGTGCTACAGTATTCCCTTACTTACGCGGGTATTACGTTCTAGACCCCCACCCCCACCCCACCGCGATAGGTGAAAATCCACGAAGTAGGAATCTTACATTTATTTTAGTATTTATATATATTTTAAGGCTTTATAAACCCTCCCCACACACTTATAAACTGTTCCCAGTCCCTTATTAACCTTTTCTACACTTTTATAAACACTACTTATGTTCTTAAACATATTCTACGCTCTTAAACCTACGTAACTTTAACAACATACATATATAGTACTGCAAAATCCTGCGATATAGCAAAAAATCCATGATAAATAATTAAATATAATATTTTTTAAAATCCCGTGATACAGTGAGGCCATGATAAGTGAACTGCGATATAGAGAGGGACTACTGTATATGAAAGCAGAGGCTGAGCAGGCCCTGACTCCCCCTTGCTGCACCGATTTCTGATCTCCCTGCTTTGCTGGCCTTAGTGGAATAGGGCCCTAGGAACCAGTATCTTTCGTCTCTCTGAGAGGAGTTCAAAATGGGCCCTTTTGGAGTTTTTCCTCCTGTCTTTCTCCTGTGGAAATGCACCCTGCAGGGGGTTTTGAGCCCAGCCTAACTGTTCTGTTAGAGTTTCCCTGTTGCAATTGATGCTTGCAGTCCTTCAGAAGGTCAGGGGTGGGTCAGTCCTTCCCTGCCCGGAGATTCTGCCTGGCTGTGAATAATCTCAGGTACTCAACTCTTGCAGTAGACACAGTTCCGAGCTCTCTGTTTTGCGTAGACCCCGGCTTGCTAGCCACGCTGGGCTGGGGCAGAGAAAACGTTTGCTGCGCACCTTTCTGATCCCCCTGCCCAACTGTATTCAGAGGGAGCAAACTGCGCTTTCAATCTTGTCCCTGTGCTGGCAGGGCAGCTGCGCATGGCGTCCCTGCCCAGCACGCTTCAGCTCCCCTTTTGAAAAGTCTACTGTAGTGCCACCACCACAGGACTAATTCGCTGTCCAGTTCTCCACACATGCCAGCTCTCCAAAAGGCTAAAAGTCTCTCACGGTCATGGCTGTCTGCAGCCTACCTCCACCCAACGCAGGAGTGGCCTCTGATCTTTTGGGGAGATAGAGTTCCTTTCTCTTTCTCTCTCTCTCTCTCTCTCTCTCTCTCTCTCTCTCTCTCTCTCTCTCTGGAATTTGGCACTATAGCTATGGATGTGGTGTTTCTTGCGTATGTGCAGCCTGGATCTCCCTGACTCTGTAAAATTTCCCAAGTCTCTCCTGACCACGGTTTGGGGTTTCTCTGCCAGGACAGGGGACCCCCTGCCCTGGGAGGGGAGGGAGCTGGAAAGCTGCGATTTCTGTATGGTCTCTCTGCTGCTGCACATGCCACCAAGGGGTATTTCACCTTCAACTTATAAAATCGCCTTACCACGCATTGTGAACTGTCTTTTGTACTCCTTGCCTTCAACACTTCATATCAGCAAAGATTCCATTGATTGTTCAAGTTACTTGTTGGAAGATCAGTCGAGAATCCAAGTTGGAGGCAAGAGCTAGGGACTTCGCCTCCAGCTACTCAGCTGCCATCTTCTCCTTAGGGTAGTATGCTTTCCCAAACACCAATATTGAGTTCTCCCAGCTAAGTCATTTTTATCCTTGCTGACTTCTCTTGGATGTGTGTTGTACACTGGAGATACTTCTTATTGAAAGAGTCTTCTTGCTTGGTTGAAGTAGCTTACTCTCTCAGCGCTCCTGAACTCTTAAAACTTCTCTCTCTCCTTCACATGGACCCTTCATGACCCCTTCATGATGAATAAGCCATTTGACTTGACTCTTGTTAAAGAAAAAATTATTCTGAAACTTGTCAAAATGATAAGGAAGCATTTATTCAAGAGTGTTGTGCTCTGGCCAGGTGGTTCAGTTGGTTGGAGCATGGTCCCATACACCAAAAAGTCATGGGTTTGATTCCTGCTCAGGGCACCTACCTAGGTTGTGCATTGGATCCCCAGGTCAAGGTAAACACATAACGGAGGCAACCAATCGATTTTCTCTTTCATGTCAATGTTTCTCTCTCTCTCTGTCTGTCTCTCTCCCTTCCTCTCTCTAAAATCAATAAACATATCCTCAGGTAAGGATTTAAAAAAAGAGTATTACAATGTGTGGTGTCAAGACTGTTGCAGTGGGGGAGAAAGATCAGGCTCAACTATGGATATAACAAGAATAAGTAGGGATTTATAGTCAAGGAGCTAGTTTGAAACAGAGACTATTAAGGGTAATTACTAAAAATAGGGAAAATTCTTTCAAAATGACATAACAGAGTTCTTGCTAAAGGCACAGCAGGGTAATCAGATATTAAGGGTGCAATGGTGGAGAATGAGGAATTTGATCAGATATTGAGGGTAGGAGGATTCTGTCTAATCTGGCTTATCAGGATTCTTGCTAGACCTGAACACTGCAAAGATGGACACTGAAGCCCAAGATTGAGGCATGACTCAGAGGAGGGCATGGAGGACTATGACTCAAGTTTGCTTGAAGGGAGAGTGTTTGTCAAATGCTGGCTTCTCTCTTTGCCCTTATGACTCTAGTGGGCACAACTGCTGTCATGGTTTTAGCTCTGATTCTGCTGAATAAAAAACTAACATCACCAGACTTCAAATCCTATAATTCTTCATTTTTATGTTTTCAGGTACTTTCAGGTCATTGTATCTTAAATCAAACTAATCAACTGTCTCCCTTTTACCATTTTTGCAATTCTTATTTTTGTTATTCTGGTCCTTCAAGCTAAAAAATCTGGAACTTTTATCTGACTGCACCCTTTTCTTTATTATATCAATACATTTTGTCAACTTGTCCTTTTCGATTATGCTGGAATCTCTGTTTTCCTAAGCGTCATCTCCTGGCCGTGTCTCCATGGGAGCCTTTCTCTGCTGTTCCTGCCTCCAAGTTCTGCTTGCATGTAACAGACCAAGGAGACATCTGACCTTCTTTAGCTGCGATTTAATTTTCTTATTCTTTGAGTGGCTGCTTACTTTCTCTTTCATGAAACCTTTAATTTTGTGGCCTATTCACGATGCTGCCCTCTGTTCCCAGGGGCCAGGAATCTCATGCTCTCTGAGTGTTGGACATTCTTGTATCTCTGTCTTTTCCGTGCCACTCTCTCACCTTGAACACCCATACTTGACCCAAATTCTTTGTTTCCTATGTAGCAGAGTCAAGGGCCGCATCTCCCTTCTAAACTTTTCCCAATCCCAGTTCACCTTGATTTTTCTCTAATTTCCATCTTTGTAACTTTCAGAAGCAGTCAATTACATTTTAGCACTTAATATTACCCTACTTTTTTTTTTTTTTACTATATCTCATTATCACTTTATCATTTTTGTGGGTGAATTAATTATGTCTCAACAATAAGGTGCAGCTCTTACAGGCCAGACATTTTTCATCTAGATCCATGTGGATATTCTACAGGACACATTACAGTAGATAAATGTTCAATCAATGCTTATTGCTTGATTGATGATTCGTTTTCATACAAGGAAGGTGTTTCACTCTCCACCTGTGGCTTTTTCTCTGTTCTACAAATACTCAATATTTTGTTAAGAAATAAAAATTGTAAAAAGTACATTTAATAAATAGGTATCAATCTATTATGCACTCATCCTATGAGCACTTGGATAGCACTATTAGCAGAAAACACAAGTTTTTCTTGCCTCTCTTCAACTGAAGTTTGATAGATATTTGGTCAGAGAACTGATTATGGGATGCTTGCAGATAGATTTATTTTTGGAGAAATTAACTTGCGCAAGATTACTTATTTCTATGACAGTGCTTAGCGCTATGCATTAAAGTGGAGAATTAAAGTTATTATTCAGACAATGCAAAGCTTTTTTTAAAAAGCAAAAGATATAAATATCAAGGGCCAGGGAAAATAGGAGTATGTTTTATGAGCTCTGAAAATTAATGCTTTACTTTTACATAATAATATTTTCAAGCTCCTTTGGACCCATGTTATTTAGGTGAAGGTTTTGAAGAAAGTGCCTGGTCACAACTCAAGGGTTTATTTAGGGGTCCTCTGGAGGGCAGGGGGCAAATTACATATTATAGTATGTCATTTCTAGATGGAACACTTAATATTGTTTAAGTCATGTCTTCCAAATCTGTCCACGAGAAGACTCTTGATTTCCATTAAATGGATTTATGGAGACCACAGACATTCTTCTCAAGCTCAGAGATCTGTGTTTAGTTTTCTGGGATACTTTCCAATAATAATGTCTTTCCGGACTCTAATTCTATGATAGAAAAACTAAGATAAAAAATATTCTACTATCCATGCTGGCTTCAAAATAAATTGCTCCCTGAATACTCTAGCTATGATCCCCACAGCCCTGCCAACCCCAATAGCTATTTGGTTTCAAATACTGTATTTAGCATGGTTTTGCTCAATAAAGTTTTGGATAATCACTATTGCTATTATTGTTTTTATTTACTTTTTGAGGCTTTCCTGATTGTTTCTAGGGTACAAAAAAAGGAATATTTAATAAAATATAGAGGTTTTAATATTAATGGCATCTTATGAAGTTTATAATACTGACCCTTGAGATATTTCTAATCCCTTCTGAGGTGATGAACAAAGTCATAGACAAAGATTTGCATGTTCCCAGGGAGGACCAGTAAAATGAGTTTTTGTTAGTTTTTGAATCTTTAGTTTAAGATTCAAATCTATTTTATCACTATGTACATATAAGAAACCCACAAAAAGTGCATGTGTCCTAACTTTTCTTTTAAAATTAAATTTTGTAACCATTCAGAAAGGAGACAAAATGTAGAAGAATCACTTATTTTTAAAATGTTTGTACATAGCTGCTCTGTCATATATTTGGTGTAAATTTAGTCAGGATTAAAAACAAAAGTATTCAAGTTTGCCACAATTTTAAATAATGTCAAGCAATATAAAAATATTTTTTAATTTTGGTGAAAATATGAGTAGGAAATGAAATCATTACCATTTTTTATAATGTTGCAAATAATAGATTTTGCTCTCATAAAGGTATTGTTAAACTTGTGGCACTTGAAGTAGCTGTAATATAATAATGGAAGAATTGGAACTCCTATAACTGATAATGACAAGCATCCTTAGTCATGTTTCCCAATGGAAGACACTATAGCTGCAAAAGATAGTCTCATGGTCTACAAAGATCTCTGTAGTTTCCAATTTCTTGTGATACAAAGCTATGCGGCTGTGTTCAGAGCAAGATACCAAACAACAAATTCTTTACTTCATTACTGTATACCCTGCTGATTATTAGCATAATTTATTTCTTTCCCTAAAAATATTAATTTTTTAAAAACGTCCTCTACATAAAGCAGTTTCCTCAGCTCTTATTTTGAGTAGGAACCCTTCCTTCATCATTGGGTATGATGATGGCTTTGATCTCCTGTGGTCCAGCAGTGGCAAAACACCATGATAAGAAAAGAAAAAGAAATTCAGCAGTTTCTAGCTACAGGGCAATATACTTACAGACATTATTGCAAAAAGATCTTTTATTTTTATGTCTATGTCAGAATGCTTTGATGATCAAGGAAGGATACCATGGAAATTGGCATTCTTGCATTGATTAGAAATGCAGAAGTCTTTTTTCTTTTTCTTTTTTGGTTAGCATGTTGATCTATTTGTTTATATAACCTCAAATTTAAAAAATATATATATTTAAACTACAATGGATTTTGACTTTTCAGCACTTACCTGAATACCCATAATGTATAATCTTTAAGTCCCTGAGGAGATTGAAGAAAAGAGAAGGAAATAAGAAAGCCAGATGAAGCTCAGGCCTTCCAAGAATTTAAAAGGTGATCTCCTTAGTATAATTTTACCTTTATATTTATGTTTATTTCATTTTTTGGTTAATTGGTAAAATTATGAAGAATTCTAAAATACTCTGTCCAAAGGGAAAATATATAGACTTAATAAAATAGAACATACAAGTTATTTAGAACAATTTGTAATTTCTTTTAAATTCATAATTTATCTAGGTTTAACGTCTTTGCTCATGGCTATAAGCGGTAATCTGGATTAGTCAATGAGTGGATTTTTATTCCATAAATCCTCATAGCCACCTACTTACCTGGATGAAGTTCACTGGCAACTGTTCAAGTTTCCTTTCAATTTGACCTTTGTAGACACAAACATAATTAAACACTGCAGGGCATTGTAACCAAAAAAAAAAAAAAAAAAAAAAAAAAAAGTATAGAAGTTTGGTTGTTTTATAATTCTAAAATTGATATGTTTTAATCTTTATGCAATTCTTTCTTCAGAAGTTATTTCTTTTACTTTACATGTAATACTCTTTGAAATTAAAACATAACTATGGCCAGCTGTCATTTGGTAATTGTCAATTGTCATTAGAATTTGATAATTGAGCATTTTCTTTTCTGAGGATTAATATCTAAGGGGGAAAAAGATATCTCAAGTAGAAAGCATTTCATATGAAGTTTTGTAAACTTGTCCGGTTCCTAAGACTTAAGTAGTTAGCTCATGCTTTCTGGCATGTACAAAAGATGACAAGTGTGTCAACACAAGTGTGAATTGCATATTGACATTCTGAGACTTTCCTTCTGCTCCAACCCCATCCTCCCCAATCCTGACTCCTCCTTATGCCCTCCCTTCTTTTAAATAGAAACTCAGTGACTCAGACTCTGAAATTGTCTTACCCTTGATACCCTCCCCAATTTGTGAACTTTTCATGATTATGAACAAAAGCTACATATATATATATGTGTGTGTGTGTGTGTGTGTGTGTATACACACATATATATAGTGTACTACATATATATGTGTATATATATATATCTTATATGTATATATTTATACCAATCTGCCATTTATAATGTAGCTGATAATCACTTTTTTCTATATCTAAAAAATATCTAAAAAATAAAAAACACTGCTTTCTTATTTTTAGAGATATTTCTAGCTTTATCTGTGGTTGATATTCTCTACCTTACAAGGATTTTTTAAAATTACTTTTGTTTAGTATAAGTCACCTCTCTAATTCTCCTCAGAAGTAATTGTACAATTTTACCTCATTGTCAAACTTTCTATCCCACTTAACTTTGGCACTTTCAGAAGGTGACCTTGAAATATACATCAGTAAAAAATAGAGGTCATTAAGTGAACAAATATTTCCTTCTGGCCATAACATCTAACAGCCTGTCTGCACCCACTGTTGATGTTCTTTCTTGCTCTGTCTCTCCCATGTCTTCAATCTTGAGTATCCCTGTTTTCTGAACATGCTCATGCCTCTTCCATCTGGAAAATATAAATGGTTTGAACCCAGGTTGCTCTTAGGCTTTCGATCCTGTCTTCTTCCATTTCCAACCAAGCTTTTTGAAAAGTCATGTTACACACTGTCTTCACCTCTTTTGATTTTTTATTGCTCTAAACATGTCTTAGGCCCTTGTCACTCTTAAAACTCAACAGTGATCTCCATGTTGCCAAATCCACTACACACCTTCCTTTGTCAAACTTCTCCCCTCAGTATCTGACTCCCTATACAACAATTTCTATTTTTTCTTGTACTTTTTCTGTTTTTTTCCCATGTTCCACTTCTGTGGACCTCTTAATGAGCCAGTGCTTTTTAAATCATTGAAAATTGTAGCCTATTTAGGAGACGTCTCTGGATAGAGTTTGCTGAACTTCTGAAGAGTGTGATTAAGAGCTTGTGTCTTAACCCCTGGGGCTCATCTTAGTACCTCCTTTCTACAAATATGTTTTCCCAGAGTAATTGATTCCAAACAAATAGCTTCAACTGCTACTCAAAAACTGATGTCTTATATCTTCAATGGATTTCTCTCATTTCTAAACCTCTATTTTCAGTTGCCACTAAGGCATCTATAATTAAATATTCTGCATCTCAAAATCAAGAGATTCAAACATAACATCTTTCCTCCCCAGCCTGCTTGTTTCTTTGCTGTTATCTATAATACAGATAATTGTACCAATTGCCTGTTCACCCAAGTCAACAAACACCCTGGGAAGGATTCTAGATTATTCCCTTTTTATTATCTTCTACACACAATGGGTTGCTAACCTTTCTCTGTTCTTGGCCTCATTTTCTCTTATTTACCTCCCCCATTTCCTTTGCTATCTATATTCTCTCCCTGAGGTTATACCTCATTACTTCTCACTGAATTGATCACCTGAATAGCCTACCATTCCTCTTGCTGTCAAGTCCTTAGCATGGCACACAGGTCTTCCTGTTTGGACTCCCAGTTTCCTCCAACGTGTCGTCTCTCAACACTTCCTCACATGCACTGTGCCCTTGAACCTGAATGCACCTTAAATTCACACAGGCTATTCTCCCTGCTTCAAATGCCCCCTTTCTGCTTCATCTAGCTGACTCCTATAAACTCTTTCTACATCGTTCTTTCTAGGATGCCTTTCTAGCCCCACTGAACCCAGCTACAGTTCAATGTACTTCCTCTGGGCCCATAGCTGTCTCTGTATACCTTTCCTTAACCTTAGGACAGTAGGTAATGTTGTAATTGTTGGTGAAGTCATTACAAACCTAGGCTCCACAATCAGTCTGGCTGGGAATATGGCTAAGTTCCAACACTCACATCATGATGGTAGCAAGTTAACCTCACCTGTCAGTGCCTCATTTTCTAATCCTAAAAATGGAGATAAAATTACCAACCAGATTGGGTCATTGTAAATATTAACTGAACAAAAATGTGTAATATACTTAGAATGCCTGTTAAACAAGAGCAAGTCATTAATAAAAGTTAATTTTATTTATTTTCTTTTTTCCTCTTTATTTCCCTTTCCTTTCTTCTCCTTTTCCCTCCTCTTCCTCTTCTTTCTTCATCTTCCTCTTTTTCTTCTTCCTCTTCCTCTCCTTGTTTCCTTTATCTTCATTCTCTGCCTCATCTTCCTTTATAACCATCTTCCCAACTCTATCTCTGTGAAGCTCTGTGAGCACTGAGACTATATTATATTCAATTCTGTGCCCCATATTTTATAATAAAGGATTTTATTTATTGACATTGAGAAAAATTTTTCCCTACCTTTAAAAAGCTATTATTTTTACCACTCAGAGTTAGTTAATATTTTTTCTGTGTTAATGATAAAATAACAGAGGTTTTTAGGAAACCTATGTCAATGCTAAATATGCCAGAATGAGGTCCTATATAAGTACATGGTAAGCTTAATTATAATGTCAAACATTTATATATCCCTTTTTATATGTCAAGTATGGTTAAAAAAAGAGCTTTGCATATATTAGCTCACAACAATATTGTCCCACTTATAAGGTCTACTAATCAAAGTTGTTTTTTTCAGTTCACACAATTAATTACTTATTTTATCTGGAATAGTTATTATATAGTTATACCTTTTTACACTAGAAAAGAAATGACAGATATGATTTTATGTCTTTGAAATACAAGGAAAGAAATCTAATTTTTCATCAGAGAAAAATATAGGAAAAATCTTTAGTGTGTTTGATATGCAAATTAAATAGGTAAAATAAAGTCTTCATTTTTTTAAACATGTACCCACAATTCTAATCTGGGGTGAGGTTGTCAATAGGAGATAAGCTTCTCTGTTTATTGTAATGGAAGGAACTTGATCCTTGGAATTAATTCTTGTTTCCACCATTTACAAAGAATAGCTTTGGGCCAGCCACACTTGTGGCAACTTCAGTTTCCACAATGCATTTGGAAATAGGGAATGTGTTTAGAATTAATAATGTGTTGTGCTTGTTATTATTGTAGTTTTAAATTGGGACATTAGCTATGCTACATCTTTAAGATTGCTTATTTTTTCTTTTTCACAAATGAAGAGGGATTCTAGAAAAATTGGTTTTCTATGCTTAAGTAAGTTTGGAAAATGATAGCATACCAAGCACCCCTTGCAGTGAGATTAAGAGAAACTAAGAGGGTCTGCAAAAAAGACACAAATGCAACTTGGGTTAACTCAATATTTTTTAAAACCCTCTCCTCCTCCACCGCAATATCTATTTATATCTCCAGCCACATTAGTGATCTGCGAAGTACAGTTTGCATAATATTTGTATGTTTATCAGTTTGGATTCAATCCTATGAAATATAATGCATTTTTTAATTAAAATTAAGTTTTGTTGTATTTTAGTCATAATGAGTTTTTGGTCATAATGAGTTTGACCTACAAGCTTGTAAGTTGAGAATAGCTGACAGTGAACAAGAAAATTAATTTGCAAATTAGACTGCTAGGAAAAAAACACAAACAAAAATTCTCCCTAACAGTAGCTGGGCCTCTGAGTTGAAATGGCCTTCATATTATGGTTCAATTCAACATTACACAGAGCAGAAAAAGAAACAGATTGTTACTGAAAGAATTTGGGGGAAGTTCTGCAATGCAAAGAATTTGTGGGGCCTGTTCAATTGAGCTGTGAGACCTAAAATTTGAGGGGGAAAGGGAGGCAACCATAATTAGTTAAAAAAAAAAAAAAGAGGGAGCTCCATTTTTTTAAGTCACTGTGGCAGATATTCAATATTATTTGTTTTAGCTTGTATTTGTACTTGATTTTTGTACTACAACTAGTTAAGCATTTAATACAGCATTAATCTGTTCTCAAAAAGCAGCTGTTGTGTGGTTGTTTCCTTCATTTGTGTTTTGATTTAGGCTGATGATGAAGAAGGATGCTAATGAAACCTTGTTGGTGTTCTTTTCGTACAACTGTAGCAAACTTCTCTTGTCTGGGTTTTAATCATGACATACTGGCCCATAAATTATCCAACAGCACATGTCTGAAATCACTGTAAGTTCTTTTTTGAATGGTAGAACCTTTTTTTGGCACAGCTATGCCACATAATGCTTTTTACTCTTCACAAGACCAGCATTCAGCAATATCCAAGAAGGATGAGGGTGGTCCCATGTTCCCCAGGGTTTGGTATACTTTCTCTCCTCATTTAAATCTTCTTCTTTTTTCCCTGTATCACTTTCATGACTGAAGTTGATCCTTTAAACAAGTCGGCCATCTTTTTGTATATTTGGAGAAATTAGGCATTCACAAAGAAAAAAAAGATATATTTTTCATGGAAAAATTTTTTCTCACGCTGTCATTGGTCAGTCATTAAAATATATTATTCAGTTACTGGTTTTGTCAATACATGAGACTTAAATTGATTATTTGACAATTTTTGTTCCCTCCAGGACTTAAACTTTGGTTTCTATGTGAACTTTTAAAAGAAAGGAAACAGGAATGAAAGAAACAGAAACTTAGCCTGGAATAGAATTTTGTTCTACCATAACTACATAGATGGTGTAGCATTTTCTTTCTCTCTCTTTCTTCTGTCACCTGTGAAGGTAGAAATGTTTGGCTCTGTGCTGGAGGTGTGCAATGGAAAGCCTCTGAGCTCCAGAAGTAGTCCTTCTAACTAGCTAAATGGTTAAGAACAAGTCATTTAACTTTTCTGGACTCAGTTTCTTAATTTGTAAAAAGAAGAGGTATGATTATAACATTTTAAATTTAATCTAAACTAGTATTCTAGGGTTATTATACAAATGGGAAAGAGAAACATTTTCCTCTACCTTTCTAAGTTCACGTGGCTGGTCTAATAGTTAAATCAACATGAGACTGATTAATAAGAACAAAATAACCACATTTCATTACATATATGTGTATGGTACCCCACGTACATGAGATTTCAGGACTGAAAGGGAAAATTGGTATATATGACATTCTGAGCTAAGAATGAGGTAAGGAGCCTGGGGCTCCAGAGGGGAGGAAGGTCATTTGCAGGAAGATAAGGAGAGCAGATGTTCAGTAATTGGAAGTTGGCCCTGCCCTACAGATAGGTCATAAAAGGTTGTTTCTGGTGATAACTCTTATTATGAGCAATGTCCCAAATTTAGATTGTTCTAAGTATTTAAGGGAAGGGTAGAAGTTTCTCTTGAGACTTCAGTGTCTCAATTGCCTTCAGCTCAAAATACTTCTCATGCTAAAATGGCATATCTTAACCCCTTCACAAATAATAAAAATATGATATGAAAGTTGTACTAAGTTACTTCCTCTAAAAATAATCAGTAAAAACAAAACTCACTATCTACTTTATATTAACTTTACATGGCAACAGAGGATAATAGTGGCTTCTGAATCACTGAAAAATACCAAACTAATACACAATTCAAATTAGCCACTTCTATTCTAACAATCACGTAGCTCCTTTGCCTTTGTTAAGTTACTGTGATTATTTTTTGCTAGCTCTTTGGAAGAAATGGGTTATTTTTTTTAATTATGAAAATGTTATTTCAGTAAATGTAATTTAATTAAAATGAGAATTTCTGCCAACTGTTTTAAATAAATACAGTATTCTTTTATAGTATGAAAGGAGTTACTATTTGCTGTCTCATTTCCTCACTAATACTCTGGCGTGTTTAGCTTGAACCTGAGCTTGTGGAAGTTTAGTCTTTACCAAAGCAGTTCTTTTTTCATGTAAGTAGGTTAAATGTGAATTGGGCAGCCTCAGGGTGCTTTTTTGTTCACTTTTAAAAAGCCCCCTCAAGAGGGCTCTTTTTAGAAACCTAGAATCATATGTTTGGAAGATTGATCCAAATTAACATTAGAATGGTCCTTTTATTTTTAAAAATTATATAGACTATTTAAAACGTGCTAAATTGACATAAATTAAACTAAAACTGAACAAGGGAAATAACATTTCTTGTTTTATTCTACCTTTGTGTTGAAAGAACTGAAATCAGAGAAAAGAATGTAGAATATGTTAAGATACAATTTCTGCCCTCAAAATACAGGAGAAAATGTATTTGCACAAAAGATACAGATTAATGTTATTCATTTTTTTTGTGACTTTACATGCGTGTTGTGAGCAGACCAAAACTTTATATGTGTTTTGACTTCTGAGAAGCTTGTTTATTTACTTTTAAAGAAATAGTACATTAATAAATTTCTAGAATTACATTTTTAAATTATCTTGTTGATAGAACTGCTGGCAGTTGATAAAGTATATTAATGTGTCTTCTCTTTTGTAAATTGAATAGCAATTTTTTCTGGATTTAAGACAGTACAAACATTTTAATTTGCTGGAAAAGGCTGAGCCATTAAATACGATTAAAATTTCTTGTACTGATTTTTTAAAATATGCTGGAAAACTACAGGACTACAAATTATGCTTTGGTTATAATTCAGGACTATACAATAACCCACGTCTCTAAAGTTCTCAAAAGAACGACAAAGACAGCATGGTTTCCAGACATGTGCATTATATATGCTAATAGTTTTGCAGTAAGAAAGGTCTATATTCTTGTTATAGAGGAAACATTCATTTTTAGCATTTTAGACCATGGGGACATAGTAATTACAACAGGCAGTAATATCTGTCTCTTTTCTATTCTTGCTTTCAACCTCCTTCCCTTCCAAGCACTGTAGCAAGCCCAGTTGAATTAGTCAAAGGAATTTAAATCTATGTCATTTCCAATGTCTTTTATTCTCTTTATAGTACATTTAGCACAACATTGATCTTCAAGGAATGTATAGCATAGCTCAGGTACATATATATATATGTGTGTGTATATATGTGTGTGTGTGTGTGTGTGTGTATATATATATATATATATATATATATATATATATATATATATATCCTCAAAGTGCAAGGAATTAAGAATGATTTTCTTTACTTAAATATGTCTATAGACATTTCCATTTATGTGATTTACAATGATAATTTGCAGAAACACAAAACTGGAATACTCTTTTAGAGCTAAGATTAAGTCTAAAGCCATGCTGTCAGTTAAAAGCTGTATCCTTAGTCAGGTAATCCCATCATTAGCTAGAACAGTCTGACCAACATTCAGTCTTTTGAACAAAATAAAATTGCAAATTGTATTGCTGGATTAGAAATAAAAACAAGCAGTTATTAGCACCTAATCTATAGTGTGTACGATATTTACCTTATAGGTTCAGTGAGCAAGCCAGGTCCCTTGCCCTAGCCGGCTCACATCACATACGTAGGATTGGTAGTTGTAATGTTAGCCTGAGATTCTTACATTCTTTTTTTTAAATATATTTTATTGATTATATTATTACAATATTTCCAATATTTTTCCCTTTGCGCCTCTCTGCCCAGCACCACCCCTCCCCTAGCATTCCCACCCCTGATTGTCACATTCTTAATGTTTAATTTGTAGGTAGCCCCAGTGAGGAATCTACAGAATTTCAGTAGCTAGCACCCTGTAATTAATATATTTAAAAATGTGTATTTTGAGAACAAAAATGCTATTTCTGAATAATTTTTGCAAGCTTATTTTTACTCAGGCAAAAATTAAAAATACAGAATAAATTCATAAGCTTTCTTCCCCTTTTCTATGAAGGATTCATATGGTTTTATTTTCTTGTTAAAGATATTAAATCAAATCATTTAGAAAAAGTTCATCTATATTATCAAGGAAAAGAATTGACTTTCAATAGACTTAAAGCTTGATGACAAATCTATAAATGTTTACTCTCTTGATCTCTCTCTTTCTCTGTTACACACACACACAAACACACACACACGCAACTCCTCATGGATCTGGACATTGTTGAAGTAACAAAAAGGTATACAGGTGGTCTGATGTCACTAGTGAGGAGTAAAGGTTTGGAATTTTATGGTTGTTTCAACCCCTGCCACTGGGGAGCAAGTATAAAACAACAACCTCCTGTTCTTAAATTTCTTTTTTAAATGGAGAATATGACCCAGCTGCCATATCCTTTCAAAGCTGTCTACTTAGAACAGGTAATACTGATCATCCAAAAGAGCCATGCTGGCAACCACGCTAATAGAAAGGCTTTAAGTAGAAACTGCCTCCTCCCTCCTTTATTTCCACGGTGCCTCCAAATTCACTTTATACGGTAGTCCCTCTCTATATCGCGGTTCACTTATCGCGGCCTCACTGTATTGGGGGATTTTTAAAAATATATTTAATTATTTATCATGGGTTTTTCGCTATATCGCGGGATTTTGCAGTACTGTATAAGCATGTTGTTAAAATTACGTAGGTTTAAGAGTGTAGAATATGTTTAAGAACATAAGTAGTGTTTATAAAAGTGTGGAAAAGGTTAGTAAGGGAGTGGGAAAGGTTAATAAGGAACTGGGAACGGTTTATAGGTGTGCTGGAAGGGTTTATAGGTGCGTGGGAAGCCCTAAAATATATATAAATACTAAAATAAATGTAAGGTTCCTACTTCGCGGATTTTCACCTATCGCGCGGGTGTCTAGAACGTAATACCCGCTTAAGTGAAGGAACACTGTATTTAATTACCCATTACATTTTCTGTGTTTATAAAATTATTGTGTTTTTGAGTAATCACCCTGCTTCCCCTCGTGCTGATAGTTGCTCTAAAAGCTCATTTCTTTGGATATCTTCTCCCCCTATCACTCATTCAGTCTCCTTTAAGGAGTTACCCCCAGGAAGGCTTCCCCAGCCACTGGGAAATTAGAACCTACTTCTTTCCACTCACCCATTCCAGTACTGCTTTGTAGTTATTGTCTTACCTTTCTGACTTGAATTCGTAAGTCTGGGCAATATGTTCTATCCACCCCAAGTTCCCCATTTCTAGAAAGGTGCTTGGTGAGTGGTAGTACAAAATAAATATGTAAGGAAGCCCAGTGGAGGTATTTGTGGTGACCTGAGATGGGACAGAGGAAGAGGAGAAAGAGAGATAGGGAGAAGGGAATGAATGGTCCAGGATGAAAAAGTGCTACCTGAGGGTAAAGGGTATTATGTCTGTATTTTTAGCTTCCTGCTACTTTACTTTACCCTTTTGGTTCTGTTAAATAAGGATTATGTGTGTATGTGGGCAGCTTTTTCTGGGTTGGTGACATGAGGGAGATTCCAAACATGCCGCAGTGGAGGACTCTTCTAGCTTAGGGAGAGTAAAGTTTTTAATTTGTAAAATTTGAATAAAAATAAATTAATAAAATTTTAAAAATATGAATGAGAATAAAAGGAGATCAGAGGACAGAAAAGTGATTCTAATTTGCTCGGCCTCTTCTGGCTCCTCTGGCTTGAGAAGAGGACTGGGGTGCTTTTCTCTAGCTCTGCCTTCCTCCTATATGGTGATGGCCAAGAGGACCTAATTCCAAACCTCTGGGTTCCTTGTTATCTAGGTTGCTTTATATAGAGATGTGTTAAGTGGTGCAATGACCAAAATTAAGTGAACTGGTCTTATTCAATGGCTTGTTGTCCTCTTGCCAGATCAGTGGCAATTTTGCTAGTAGCGAGGGACTATGGGATAGGGGAAAATAGGGGATTTTTACCAGATAAATATTTTTAAAATTTTATTTAAAAATTGTGGTGGAGGAAATTACAGAACATGGAGACTATCAAAGAGAGGAAATACCAGGTAATTACAAAACTTTAACTGCACATTATCTTTAGAGATATGAGGCTGGATCTCTGCACAGGGGTGAACTTGTTCATGGCATTGCTATTCATCAATTTTTTAATCAAATGCCTTTTCTCAAAACAACCAGCATCAATTGCTTTGGTTGCATTGGTTACTGATTTTCCATATTGATCATTTAGAAGCTAAAGCACTGTCATTCACAATATCTTGATCTAGTCATTTAGTAACACAGTTGGATGTTTGCATGCACAGACACAGTCAAATACAGATTTTGTATGCAGTTTTGAAAAACAATTATTTTCATTGCCTATTTTGTCATTGTCATTTTTACTGTACAATCTCTTGGTAATCTCCCGTAATCCTTGCTGACTCATTTTTTTCTCAGTAAATAGAAAAAGCTGGAGTTTTATGGTAGATTTTGAGTGGAGAGTAACAAAAAGGAAGGACATTCAGCATGAAAAATTTCATTACATTTTTTTTCAATTAGCTGTTCCCCCAACAGCAGAATTGTTCTCCAGGAGTGGCTTAATTTCTCATCCTCAGTTGAAAATGTGAAGGGCACTAAACAACAAGGTGCAGATTGCCTTCACAGAGGGTCAGCTTTCTGCATCAGAAGTAAATGTCCTTTTTATCTACCCATGAAGAGCTTTGTGATACTGGCAAGTTATAGTCAATCTCCCTGAGTCCTGGTTTCCTCATCTATGGCCTAAACAATAGACAATGGTAATATCTAATTTATGATGAATGCTGCTGAGAGAATCGAATGATATAACATGCAAAGATTGCTTCAAAAATTTATTGGCACCCAACAAATATTTTCTGTTGTGATTATTATGTTATTATTATCACATAAAGTGATTAATACCAAGAACAGTAGTGAGATGTGGAGTCAGAAGGATGAGAACAAAGGGAAGAGTTGGGATAGGTAAATCTGATGAGATAGATTTGAGAAATCCACAGGCAAAGACAGAGATATATTAGGATACAAAGCTTTGCCTTGACAAAATTAAAACACTCTATTATAAATTGTAATAAAATGAGTTATAGTCCCACTTGCAGAAAAGCTGAATTATAAGGTAATATAATATAGCAAACTAATACAACAGAAAACAGTTACATAATTTTAGAATTTTATCAAATAATTAATGCTTATTTTTATTTCTAATTATGGAAAAAAATGACTATGGCTGATCAAGAAAATAAATAAATATGCATTAAGTCAGTACTTATTTACTACCAAAATCTAGATGGTTTTCCTTCTAAAAGATTTTTTTACTACCTAACATAAAGGGTGGAAACAAGAATTCAATCACTTCCCAACACCATAATGTGAACTATTTTCTAGATGTTCTCTACTCGTTTCTGGCTACAATAATGAGAGTTCTTTTGAAACAATGCCACAAAGCAGCACTAAATATGTACTCTCCCACACACTGCCTATAAGGGAAATCAAGTCGAGAACAATTTCACTAACTCTTTGCCAAGGTCAACTTTTCTGTTTTTCAAAGAGTAATGTGCTTTCCTTGAAGAATAATGTAATCCTTTCTGCACTGAAATATGGGCCTCCTGATATGGAATTCTTTCTCGAATAATAATATAAATCCATGTTATCTAATTTGACAGTAGACTACTGTATGGAGATTTAAGGAACAATGTTAGTATGAATTTGTTCAAAGGAGATACATTTATTGCTACTTCTTTTAAGCTATTTCCACTCTGTATCTTTACCAACTAGGTAATATTCCTTCATAAAATATTTTAAAGGAGTAAAATGCTTTCTTTCTCTTTGTACCTTCCAATTAAATTGTTTTCTCCCCTGCAACAACTATTTGTTACTATAATAAAACTATAATTCTAATATTGAAAAAAAATTGTTTTCTCCCCAAAGGTGGAATGGGGAGTCTGGGGGGGCTCACCTGATCTTTAGTTTAACATCCAGAGATAGCCCCACCTTCTTAGTCTTTTAGAAAGGCAACTTGAATGTATACTTATTTAATTTTCTTTTAATGTTGGTGACATAGGGGTAGGGAATTAAAAAGATACCATGCATTTTAAATTCTCTTTTTACACTCTAGAAAATAATTACTTATAGCCAGCTGGTTCTTACTTTCCTCGTTACCTATACTCATTATCTGTTTAAAATACCTGCCTCTACCTTCTCTCCTCTCTGCACTAACAGAAAAGCTGCCAGGGCACCAGAGCCTGGATGGGATGAGTTCAAATCCTCTTAGGGCTGATTCCTCTTACTTTTTAAAGTGCTTTATCTTCTTGACTCTCATATTCTAGAAAAAGACAGTCTTGTCCTCACCTTGCTCAGAAGTCGGCTATCACGTGTGCTTGTTGAACTGGACTGCAGACCTAGGTTTTTGTTTGTGAATTTCCAACAAATAAAAGGCTCTGGGAATAGGAGACTCTTGCTAGATAGTGGCTACGAATAGGAGTCGCAGGTGGGGAATGATTTGGAGCTTGCCTTCAGCAGTCTGGGAGGTCGGGTTTTCTGACTTGGAGCAGACAGTCCATCACCACTCACAAGCAGGTTGCCAGCATGGAATTTAAGGATTAACGGCTGTGTTTTCACACTCAGGCTCGATGCACCATTAGCTGGGATTTATCACGTGATTATAAGAGTGAGGCCATCTTTCTTTCTAAACTTAGTATCTCTGAAAAGAAAAAGGGAGAAAGGAAATTATCAAAGTACCTCCTTCCAGAAGTGAGGCAGGTGGATCCAGCTCCTCCCACTCAGTTGCAAGGTCTGACCTCAGCCTCCTCTGCTCCCCTGGGGGCGCCACTTGCTGGTTCTGGACCACTTGAAGGAACCTGCTTCTGCCGTTTCCCCTCCCACCTCCTTGTCATATTGAGTATGTATTCCTGAAAAATATTCTTCATCCTTTCTCCCTAAAGCCAAGCTCTTTCCCAAACTCAGCTCTCCCAGGAAGCCACCATCAGCTGCTGCACCAGCTTCCACACTCAGGTGTCGCTTCCAGCAACACCTGAGAAGTCTGCTCCTTAGCAAATTTACACGATAAAGCACGGCTGCCATAAGGTAATGCTTATTTGCTTAATTAGTTTTTTCCTCAGGTCTCCAAATAATGAGGAAACCAGTATCTCAAGTAAAAACTTTTAAAAGCACAGTGACATTTATGTCACATCTACAGAATATGATCCCCGCTCCTCCAGAGCAGGGGCCTACCTGTCTGTCCTCCACCTTCTGTGGCACCCTCTGGAAGTTTCCGAGTGACATTCAAGGAGTTGCTCTGCTGTTGATCCTTGAGGAATGAGGATCTTTAGGAGGCAGGGGCGCAGTCCAACTCTTTGTATTTACTAAGGCACCTTTTAGCACTGAAAGAAATAATTTGTGGTGATAGTCACTGTATTAAAAAAGAATCTTTGCTGATATTCATGGTAAATAATTGGGCACTTAAAACTTCTTAAACTTTTCATGATTGAGGACATGCCTGTTGTAGAAAATATGGACAATGAAGCTATAAGAATATGTAATTCTACCACTCAGCATATATTTTATTCCATTATTTATATATGTAATATATAAATTGAAGTCATTCATATACAAACTGTTCTGTTTATGTAGACTGTATGGTGAGAGAGAGAGAAGGAGAACTAGAGAAAGGTGAGAATATACTGTTTATTTATATCTACGAAGAGACTCCAGAGTAAGACATTGTTACTTTAGGAAAGTTACTTCACATCTCTAAGCCTCAGGCGTTTGTTGTGAAAATTAAATGAGATACTGGGAACTGATATTTATTGAATGTCTCCAATGTCAGATATTTTTTACATAGCAACTCTTTTTAATTCTCACAATAAACCCATTAGGTGGATATTATAAACCTTTGCCTTTCGTTGTGTGTACACCATAATTATAAAGAGTTTAGTATAGTGTCAGAGGTATGGTAAATACCAGCTATTTGTACGTGGTTTTTTTTTTTTTTTTTTTTTTTTTTTCAAGATGTAGATAATAATAGGAAGTTTTATAACACAGTTTTCATTTTATGTTTAACCATTTTCCCAGAATGATAATTTTATTTAAATTTATGAGTTAACGTCTTCAAATAAAAAATAAAGGATATCGTTCATACTTTTTATTCCAGGGATGAAATTCAGATTCTTATATTAATAAAGGCTAGGAATGGCTTCTTGTATATTTTCTGTTGTTCAGATCAGCTCACTGTTTAGTTAGAGGTGTCAAGACCTAACCAACTCTTCCCAAGTGGTTAGTTCAAATGGATATAATTTAACTTGTAAATAAAGATGTGTTGCTTTTGCCTTTTCCTAGTGACTCCTTGGGTGGAATTCTATGCACAGTTGGCTTTTGTATCACTTACTTCCTACACAGGGGGAATGTGGCTTTCCAGTTAATCTACATATAGTTGAAATTTCTGCTTTCATGGCTATGTCTTTCATATAATGAATGACATGTAACAGCAGCAAACATCTTTTTCTTGACTTTTCATAGCGTAGAATTCAGTCCTTGAACAGGAAAGATTACCAGTGTTCACAGATTCTGTTTTTCACATGAGGGGTTGTGGTTGATAATAACTAACTGCAGTTCTAGAAAAGCACCTAACAATTTTATTCTCAAACATTTTACATCAAGGAGGCTTCTCCTTATTTTCATTATAGTGGTATCAATATAATTCTCAGGGCTCAGGGTGTGGAAAAACTTCCAGTGAAAACTTTAAAAATTAATTGTTTTTATAATTTTTATAGACTATTTAGCAAAGTGTTTTGATCTCTTTGTCAAAAGAAATGTTTATGAATATATCCAATATCATGGTGTTACTTGATAGTTACTTAAAGTAGAATTGTTTTAGGAGTTCTAAGGGGTAACTTACACTTTTGTATTGTGTTGCCAAGTTCTTTCTAGAAGGGAGTTCAGAGAGCACTGCTCTTGTATCCCAAGATGTCTTTCCATGTGGTCTGGTTAGAGTTGCAAGATGGGACAGACAGTATTTGGAGATTAGATAGTCCTGATAAAGTCAGCAAGTGCTAGGAAGGCAGATCCAGTTGATGGTTTGAGAAAGAAATTCAGACATTTAGAGAGAATTTGGTGTTATTAAAAAGTCTTTTCACTTCAAAATGAAGTACTTCCCACTTTATTTTTACTTTAAAATATTTAACCCTGTAATGATTTACTTTTGACTAAGGTGTAAGGCAGGAATCCAGCATTTTTCCATAATGGCACCTTAATCATGTATTCAATTTCCCATATAGAGTTTGATGGGTTTCTGGACTTTTTCTTTCATTCAGTCCATTCAGGCCCAGATGTATGCTCATGCGTGGTGGCTGCACTTGCGTCCTCATTCAGCCCTAGCCTCCTGGCTGCAGCCTTCCTTGCCCCTAGAACTCTGTTAGCAGACCAATGCTAACAGGTTAACCAGAGGCACAAGACACAGTAGCCCTTGATCCATAAGTTCAGACTGGAAAAAGTGGCACAGCTGATGGGATAGGGAGAGCACAGCCCTCCTCCGGTTTGCCTCAAGCAGACTAATAAGCTCATCTGGTCCCAGTGTGTTACTATTGATCCAAGGATAAGGCTCCCATTGGTTTACAACAGTGCTTGTCCCTGGGGCCTCTCTGCCCCTGATCTGAGCATGGGATCACAGCAAGTCTACTCTTTGTATCCAATTCCAGGAGTATACAAAGTAAGGCAGCAAACTGGTCCTCAAATCAGCCTAGTGGGCATGATGCCCTCTGAGCACGGTCCCTGGAGAACTAACTGTTAAGTTCTTACAATGCAGCCAGTTAGATCTTTCTTTCCTTCATCTTCTTTTTCCCCTCCCTCGCACTCTATGAGCTTGTGGTGGCTGGTGGTACATGGTAGAGAATATCTCTATAATTTATGAGAGAGTGCACACTTAGAGGAATGCATTTGGTTTGTGGTGAGAAACTTCTTTTTCAAAGTTAGAATGAGCTAGTCTTTAATATAATTCTCAGAACCATGTTGGTTTCTTTTTTTCTTTCTTTCTTTCTTTTTTTGGTTTGTTTAGTGTTGTTGTTCCTGGAAAAGTTGCTAAACATATGAGTATTTTTGAAACAATATATTTGTCTTTGTCAAAGTTTTAATACCAGACCCCAGACTTTGCTTCCCTTAAAATGACTGATTCTTGACAACTGTAACTTATGTGATACAAATCATAGAAGCCATTTCCAGTGAGCTTATTGATATCACTGTAAGGACAGATTGACAGAATAAAAGATAAACAGTGTCTGATCTCTGACATTTGGGAACACAGGACAAGGCTTTAAAGTTGTTAAGTATTTTAAAAAAATTATTTTTTTTCTTCCTGACAGAGGAAACAAAGAGGACATAAAGAGTGGAGTGATCTGTCTGTACTCAGACCTATTCATGAACTGTGTATAGTAGGATTCATTATAGCTTAAATTATTTATGGGTATTATAATGTAAGGATCTGATTAATAGTTAAATGAATTGCTGATATCTGTATGTAACTTTAAAAGGCTGGAGAGTTTTGTTAGATCATTTTCATCTTTCACTTTCACTCATTGAGCCATGAACACTGGACAGGAGAGTAACTTTCACATCAGTTCAAGTTCTTGAACTAACCATATTTTCATAGTACTCTAATATTTTTTCTAAATTGAAAAAAATTAATTTTATACTCCAGATGCAAAATGGGAAAAACATGTTTAATAAAAGTACACATGATTTTCGTGGAAAAAAACATATAATATATGCTTCTTTAAACGAGAAAAATACTTTCACTTTACGTAAAGTAGGCTTGGTCTTGAATGACTACAACTCTAAGAAAAGTGACATTAAAACATGATGAAAAACTACTCTTTTTATTTTACTTTTAAATAGAAATAGATTAGGTGTTCGAATATCTCCAGACTAGTGATAAGGCTCTGATCCCTACATAGTGTCCTCGTGTTCTCAACACCCCTGCGCACTCACCCAAGGTCCCTGAATTCCATGAGGGACGTGGTGCCGCCTGAGCAATAACTCTTCCTCTGAAGCCATTCGAAATATATGACATTTAAAGAAAAATGGTGTAAAAATGTCAGTACAAAAGAGAACATGTTATAAAGAGTACGTTTCTGGATATAAGACAACTGAATTATTAGTCTTATAAAAGGAATGAAACAACAGTCAAGATTATGTTTTATGTTTTTTCTAGTTGAGGCAGACCAATATATTTTGCAGACGAACCTGGGGAGAGACTGGAGGCAGTGCGGGTGGTGGAGAGAGGGTTGCTTTGCTCTGAATGCGGGCAAACACAAACCATGTGTTCTGTTGATCTTTTCACAAGGGATTTTAAGTCATTATTGTTTTATGGGAAATAACATTTTTTTATTGTAACGTATTAAAAGATAAAAAAGGAGAGAGAATTTCTGTGATTTTTTTTTGGTTAAAGTACTGAGTGTTAGGATATTTTTATTTTATTACTGAATGGCTTAGTCAATGAGAGCATATGTTTGTGTGTTAAGCAAAACACTTCTGAACAAATTTTTTTTGTCACTGAACGTGGTCTGTTTGATAGTATATATATGATTTCTCTTCATCCAAGAAATGTCAAAGCATTCTCTGAAAGTTGTAATCATCATTAATTTTATTGTCATGTGGATTTCAAAGAAGTATTTAGATTTATATAAGCCTTGAGCTCTTTATGTCTATATTCTTCATTATGCAGGCTTAGATTTTGGTCCCACGTAAGTGATATTAAAGTAGGGCATATTTAAAATTTTTTATTTTAGAGCTTCTGTATGTTGGGCCTTTTTCTAAGAACTTTTCAAATATGAACTTATTTAAACCTCGTAGCACCTTTGCGATGCATATTACTAAAATTCTGAAGAATGTACTAATATGTCCTGTCAACCATATGAGGTGCACACTAACATTATCAGAAGAAACTGAGGAACAGAGATGTTAAGCAATTTGCTCAGTGTCACCCAGCTGGTGAGTGGCAGAGCTGGGTTTGAATGTGGATGGAACCTAAAAACAGATATGAATATTTATTCCAAAGAAGACTGCTGCTGGTGAAGCAACTCACAACCTTCTGGTAAATGGGAAATTGAGATTTCTGTTGTTATGAATAGTCACCTAAAATCCATGCTTGAATTAATTCTGAAAATTAAATCTTTGAATTATTGATGCTGTACCATTTCAGGTGTAGGTTATTATAAATTTCAGTAGAGAAGGTAAATGCTTATTTATTCTTAAAGATAATGTGATTTATCACCATATTACATGTGACATTTGATTTTATTTAAAATGATCTTTTCATAGTCTAGAATTCACTGCATTTAGTGCATGCTTTGCAAATGCACTAAAATATTTATTGAAAAATGACTTTAGTAAATTGTGAGTTAATATGTGAGTATACACTCTTGGCATTATTGTAAGTTTAATTGTAAGAAAACACATACATATAAACTGACATTATAATGATATATTCATGTGTTTCTACTACATATATATATATATATATATATGTAGAGAGAGAGAGAGAGAGAGAATCCTCTCATCTATGTAAAAGTATGTAATGTAAAATTGTTATGAGATAATTTATCAGACATTCAAATTTCACCACATTTTTCTTTATAGATTTAATATTATATTGGATTTTTATCCCTTAGTTTTATTTTTCTTCGATTATAAATTCTTATCAGGGTTATGATTCTAGAGGAAGACAAAGTAGCAAAACACAAATTTTGGTAAATATACCTACTAATAAGAAACAGAAATAAGATTGTTCAGCTATGCTTATTATATTGACTCACTAAATAGGGCTAATCAACTTCTGCATTTAATTTTTCAGTGGAGAAAAGCCTGAAGTCAGTGTAACACTGGGAGTAGAAATAGTAGTGCACCTTTCTTTATCAAGTATATAATTTTATGGCTCCAATGAAGTATCCAAACATGCAGTTTCACTCATAGACACAGATAACAATATGGTGATTACCAGAGGGAAATGGGGGGAAGATTACCAGAAGAAGATATAGGGGGGATAAATAGTGATGGAAGGAAACTTGACTTGGAGTGATGGATACATAATACAATATAAAGATATCTATTATAGAATTGCACATTGAAACCTACTTAATTAACTAATGTTACACCAATAAATTCAATAACAAAAAAGAAAAAAGTAAGCATGCAGTTTTATCCAAAATGCATTTTTAAAGCATCCACTGGTGGCCCAGATTGTTTGGAAACTTTTTTGAAAAATCAAACTAGATTTTCTTTATTTGTTTCTTTTGTTTTTGAAGACTTGGGTCAAATAGAGGTATTTAGGAAAAGTGGTAAAACATTTAACTAATATGAAAATTGTGTTTGTTTTGAAGTTACCTCTTGTATTTGTGTGCTGGAGATACTAAAACCTCTCTAGATATTTGAGGTATCTGACATAATCCCAAAGTTTTATGGATTGGTTTGGAGTTATTTACTGCCCTCACTATTTCTTAAACTACTGCTTTCTTTGACATTGAGTAAAGGAAACTACATCTTCAGACAGTGGAGAATCTATTCCTTTGTAAAAAGAACAAAATCTGTCTCATTCTCTTCAGTATGATACCTGCCCCCCCATAAATAGTACAAATGGTTATTTTGTAGGTTACAAATGCCTCTATATGCTGATGTCAAATGTTAAGATATATCAGCAACAACCCTTCTTTTGTTCTTGAGGTCATCTGAAATCGTCCTGAGCCTGTTGATAATTTTATGCCAGAAACCAGTAAAATACACATATTTATCTTAATCTTTGTATGACCAGTTTCTACTATGGCATCTCTCATATAATAGACTCCCATAAATATTTGATGATGAATGATTGAACTTTCAAGCAAAGAATGATTTAGTACCTTTATCAGGAATACTGTAAAGTTTTCATATTGGTGAAATACTGCAGAATGCAACACGCATAAAGCAACTGAGCATTCCCAGTTTTGTTCTTATAGCTATTTCATAGCAAAAACAGAAACAATTCAAACTGTCAAATGAAGGTATAAAGGATAAAAAATACTTATCATGCAACAAATATTAGGCGATGCAAATGGAAAATCCAGAGGTCACCTTGAATTTCTTGCATGATACACAGAGGTTTTAGAACATATTCAGTTTTTTAAAAATGTATATTAATACAAGGACTTAGGGTGAAATGAGAGCATGGGCTTTTCCTCTTTACCTATGCTTTACAATGTACAGTAGAATTAAATTAAAGTGGTATTAACATTATGATATGGGAGAAAATCTCAACGAAAGATGGTATAATTCTGATTTTACTTAATTCATGAGTCTGATGGTTCTTTAAGTACTGAATCAAGGAAACAAAATGTTGACTATTAAGAGGATGGCATTTGTAGGTGGTTGTTTCACTCTTTGGTTTATAATTTCCAATCTTTCAGTATTCTTGTGTAATTCATGCAACACTTTAACAAACACTATCTATGTTCATCATAAGAACAGTCCTGGAAGAAAAACTAAAGGCTACCCAACTCCAAATCCATTCCCCCATCAGCTCAGAGATGTTGCTTCAATGTGCCTGCTTTCCTCATGCACTTGCATTAATTCTGACTGTATATAAACTTTACAGTGGGACATCAGTTACAAAAAATTGCTGCATTGTTGCAGAGCACAAACTTCTAAGCTGTCCTATGTTTAGCACAAGGCTTAGAAGAGTGAATGGATAGTAAATGCACAAGGGGATGGGTTACTGCAAACCAACCTCACTTGAAAAGAATCAGGGGATCGATACCAGGCTTATGAAATTGTTCATGTCAAGCATCCCCTGGATGTGTTTTATTGCTTTTATTAGTGTGACTGTATAATACGAGAACATATACTTCTTTCTTTTACTTTTCAATGCCTGCCTAGTAGAGAAACCCCTGCCACTCCAGTCTGCTCTCTTCTATGACTATATTCCACAAGAGAGGTGAACTTTCTAAATACTCATATTTCAAACAGATTTACTTTCTTTTGGGAAACTATAAAGCACTCTGTGATCCATAGAAGTGGTTTTACTCGGGAGTTCATAAAGCTATCAGTAGCCAGCAGAAATGTTCTTCTACCTGAGTGTTTGAAAATCATTGTTTGAAATCCCATTGAAATCTTTTTACAAAGGATTTAAAATAATTTGTAGATTAGCAAAACAGAAATCTGGACAACTTCACTACATTGCTGTTTTCAGTCAGCTGAATAATTGCTTAGTTTTTGGTCCTCTTTAGTTATTTTATTCAGTAGAGGGATTTTTCTCTCCTAAATCTAGTTTCTAATACTTGGTACTTTGTTATATTGTAGATATAAACATTAGCACATTGGATTTAATCTATATTAAAAAGGTGAAAATGATATTGGAGTTTTAAGTCTTCTTAGCCTAATATTCTGATTAAAAAATGTATGGTTTCTCTAGTTTATTTAGAAGAACAGGAGATAAAACCTTGGAGTCTTTGTCATCCGTTGAAGAGAGCTCATTGATTAGCTACTTAATTGCCTTTGATTCTCTGAGTGACCACATAATTGCCAAGTGAAGCCTGAGTAACATTTGTTAGCAGTTGAGTGATTAATTAACTGCTCTGTCCATAAATTGGAAGAGCAAAGTGACTTGTATTATAGATTTAAATACAGTTAAGATGCTTAAATCATGCCTGTTCTCTTATGTCACCAGCTGTATATGTTTTTTTTTAATTTTTATTACCTGGTGATCATGTAATGATTGACAGATACATTATTTTGCTTATAACATCATTGAAAATGAGTCAATGAAATAGATTACAGATTAGCTAAAAAGAGCTTATGAATAATTTTTAAGTCCTTGAATAAATTAAAATATTTTGAAAATGGTTTTATTTCTTTGAACTATGTTCCATACATTATGTGTGTATATACTTATATAAACATAAATAGTAGTACATTACATGGTATAAATACAAATTATTTTTAATAGAGGGTGTTACTTAAGTGTTTTAATGTCTCTGGGGGAAAGCAAGCAGTTGGGGTCCATTTTTTTCTCCATTCATCATAGTGTAAAAAATGAGAACACTTCTAAGAGAACTCCTTTTTTTTACCTGCACTTTGCAAGTGGATATATTAACTTGAAGTCAAAAGACCAGAAATTTTGCTGTACTAGTTATAAAGTCTGTGTCTTTTTGGGGGGAGTGGGGGGTAGGTTCCCTAACTTTTTGGTGTTTTGGTATTTTAATCAGTAAAATGAGAAAATATCTACAGTATTCATACAGGGTGAGCTTGCCTGAAATTGTCTGTGGGCTGTCGACTCAGGGGGGTCTCTGAAGGCACAAAGAGTGATAGCTAGAGGCAGTTGAACAGGTCGGTTAGTTCAACTGCTTCCTAGTTATTGCTACTGATAATGCAAAGAACAGAATTTGCCTGTTATCATTAGAACTGTAAACACCAGTATATAAATGTTTTTTATTGGACTGAAAGGGAAGACTCGATAATGCAGGCTTCCTTTGAAAATGTTTTCTAATTCTGAAAATGCTTTTTATTGAGAAGCTGTGATGGTAGCCTTTGGGACAATGTTCATTTGACCTCATTGACAGAAGGGAATAAAACTCATTTACTCTTAGCAAAATAGTGATTTTTCTGTAAAAACTTACTTTAATGAAGCTACATTATTATTATAACAGTGACTGTTAAGAGTTCCATACTATTGGATTCATTTTTAATCTGAGTATTAGTCCAAATTTTGGCTGGATTTTTAAAATCTGTATGTCACTATATTGCAAAAACAGTTACACATAGTACTCTCTTTTTGCTCATAATGCAAAGATTGAAATTCTGAATAGAAGTCTATCATTGAATTGTTATAATTGCTTTTCTGAAAATTTAAGTAATATTGTTTATTATTTCATTCTGGGATGTTTTGAAATTAGTGTGTATAGATGGTGGTTTTTCTTTTTTTATCCCCCCCCCCTTTTTTTTTTGCTTCTTTAAAAAAAATTATCTGAACTGTGTCTAGGCGCTTTGTTTGCAGCACAATTTTCAGTTTTACCCCAGGTTAATTGTGGAATTATTCAAAATAAAATAACATGTTGTTAAAAGACTACATTTAATTAGTTTGCATAGTGAGTATATGAAGGTGTTGCCAGCAGTGAGGACAAACATAAAAGCTGGAACCCCTTCTCTCTCTTTCTCCGTGGACACATTTCTCCCCTAGCCTGGCCTACCTCAGGGGGCACAGGATTGTTATCAGTAAGTAGACACGATATATGCCCTGTGCTATGTGCAATTTACAAAACTTGGTACCGAGGTATGGATGATGAACCAGTTGACTTCAACTCAGGCTCAGAGTATTACTTTCCAACAGAAGGATGGCTTCTGACCCTTTAGTTACTCAATTGCTCCCTGTTTGTAAATTATGAACCTTTGGTAACCCTGAGTTTCATTAACACCTAGGTTGTTATTTAGTTTTCTGAAATTGCAGCTCACCCATAAGACCCTCAGGACTGAAAGTGTTGATGCAGCTTGAGCACAGGGAGAAGTTGGCTCTCTTGAAATGAATAATGAATAGCAGAGTTTGTTTGTTTTTTCATTGCCATTAAATATTTACTTTATAGAAGCTTCTACAATGCCATTATTAATCACATCATATATCTCTTAAATGTAAAATGGCCTGGCACATGGCAGGCTCTCCATAAACATGGGATTTATGTTATTATAATCTGTGTTTTTGTCAAGTGAATAATTGAATGAAATCATGCAACATGAAGGGTAAAGATCATCACATAGCAGCATGTCTCTGTAACTGATAGTTTCATAAAAGTCAGTACACGCAGTCTTTGTACAGAGGCCGTAAGCCTCAATAATGGAAATCGCCATTGGGTGCAAACATAAGCCTGAGTTGTAGTTGCCAAGGACAGGCAAGATGCACCACCTTACCTCAGGGTGCATTGAGTGACTTTGTTAGTAATACAGCCGGAGCCCTGTTTTACTTCTAACTTTCTGGTAAAATCTCTCTGAAGCCAAGGGCAAAAGGAGCCCTTCAAATATTTTGGCCTCATTCTATCATAGCCACAGGTACTCTGCCAGCAAATATTTTTGAGTCCTATAAAATTCAGCTTCTACTAAATCATTATTTAAATCTTTCCTAAATTAGATGAGATTAGTAGTTCTTTCCAGGCAAAACAGAAGTAGAATGGACTCCAAGACCCCAGGATTGTACTTATCTGATGCGGATGCTTTTTGAATACTCATTGTGTGTTAGCTCCCCCAGTAGGACAACTGTTTGGGACTTGTTTTAACTTGAGTGACTGTGGAGGGACCTAAGGCTCTCTAGAATTCATGGTGACCTTGACATATTCTAGAGACTTAACTACTATGTGTCTAGATTGTGCCGTTATTCAAACAGCAACCATGAATAGGAAATGGATTCCTCGCCATTAAACATCAAAAATGATTTCTTTGCATCTGAGCAGCAGAATTCTTTTTGCACCATCTACAAGCCTTGTCTATGAATTATTTAAAAAATAAATTCTTGTGCTGAGACATTTTTGAAAAATCATTTGTTACCACCATCACATAAACATAGAAAAGAACAGATATGTACTACCAAAGGTGAACTCTCTTTCATATTTTAAAAGAAACAGAGTGCATTTGTTTCTAAATATAGTTTGTTTAAGTAATAACTAAGAAAAAATTATGTCTGCAAGTAAAGAAGTAAAAATTAAAGAAGTAAAAATTAAAAAGGGAATTACGTGAAAGTAGCAAAGAAAATATAAAAAGTTGAAAAGAAAATGAAACTATACAGGAAAGAAATGAGCCTGATTTTCATACTCACACACAAAAAAGGCTGGAAAATAATTCTGAAAGGCCCATCATTCTATTATTTTAAAACAATTCTATACAAAAGTGTGTGTGTACCACTTTTACTTAGAAGAATGATATGAATAGTTTTTATTGGACTGATGACCTAAGTTTTCTCGGCAATTAATTTTTTGAAAGCAGCAAAATGTGGCTAGCCAATTATTCATACATACTATTAATCTGTTAGTTTTTCATTTTATGCTTTCTTTTGTTTTATTATGAATCAATGTATAATATTTTTTCTTTAAAGAAGTTATTTAAATGAGTGGCAGCACTCATTTTTTAAAGTACACACTCCAACTTTTGTGTAGTTGTTATACATGTATGAAGAAGAAATGTGTCATGTTTTGAAAGAGTTCCCATGTAGACTTTAAAACACTACCATAATTTAATAAAAAGTGAACTTTAGATAATTTTAATTATCTATTCTAAGTGAAAAATATACATATACCTGGAGAAATAAGCTAATTTATTTTAAATGACAAAAATTTACTTTTCAGAAAACAGTCTGAAATGCTCTGAGTGTAGAATGTTATAAATATCCTGTTATCTCCACTGGGGTTTCAAATACATCACTGTGGCCTGTGGAAATAGGGACTGGGAATTGACTCTCTGCAGTCAGCGAGGGACAGGTGGGAAATCATGTTTTTGCAGAAGAGTGCACTTGTAATAGTAAGTTGCCACAGTCAACTTTCACCTCTGCCAAATGTGTGATTGGCTTAAGCTACTTATATTTTCAAATCTGTTAATTATTCACAGTTTTGGCAGAGCTGTTGCTTCACACAGTGTTGGTGGCTGTCGTCCACCTTTTTTTTTTTTTTTTCTTTATGAGTTCCATGAAAGAGAAATTGGAATTATGTTCTTTCTTTCTGAAGTTTTGGATGATAGATACCACCACAGTTTTTCTGAATTTGAAACAGTTTCACAGTTTTATCATGGAATGGGTGCTAACTTCCCAGCATAATTCTGTGGTTTTTAAAAAATGTTACACCAAAACTGGCTCAGGGAAATAGCTATGTCAGGAGGATTTGATGGGTTCCAAAAGAGAAAAGGGAACAGAAAATAGGAAGAGTAGATTATGCGGTTGCAAGACTTATGGTTTAGGTACCCCATGGGATTGAGGGCCGCTCAAAGACAGGAAGTATCCATTCATAAGTCTTGGGCCCTTTCTACTGTATTTGGTATCATAATTTAAATGAATTCAGGGCTGAATGCCAGCATCAATCAGTTCCACATGTTTGATCAAATCTCCATTCTTGCCTACATAGTCCTTTCAAAAAAGAAGCATACTTTAGTAGAGGGATGACAGAACTACTTCAGGATACACCTCCATCTGGCATTCCTGGCTAGTGGAGAGAAGTCATAAAATTAATTCCCATGTTCTAGACTAAATATATTTGCAAGAATTTATAAACCAGAATAAGTTATATCCCCTTTAATACTACACAGTTAATCTGAAAGTACTGCCATTGTTTGAAAGAAGTAGGGAAACCTCTTCTATAATTTTCTATAGAGAAGAAATTATGAACTATGAATATATATATCTTATTTATTTAGTTTATGTTATTTTGTAGTGTCAGTCTGTTACTCAACAGATTATCTATTTTGCTCATTAAGTTTAGGTCTGATTTTTTTCTATCATTCATTATGAAAATAGTCAAATATAGCACAGTTGAAAGATTTTAAAACAAAGCTGGATACCACAATAACATTTTGATTTACTTGCTCTAATACATAGCTCATTGACTTTTTGGTAGTTTCTCTGAATTTAATTCACCCTAAAAATTAGATATTCTTGCCAACACACAACACACACACACACACACACACACACACACACAAACACACACACAACACGTAAGGACATAAAGTTAAGTAGGAAATTCTAAAACATGAGTTTGAGATAAAGGTAGACCCATTAGAATATTATTAAGTGACTTCAATATTTTTAAAAAGATTAGCTAATATCTATGGTTCAGTATTGGTCTATTTGCTTAAAAATTACTCAGTACTTTAGAGGCACAGCTAATTTATGGCTGTAGCCATATAACAGCTTTATAAGATTAGATCTAGGCTAGATCCAGACATCTATAAGCACATGAAAGTAAACTTAAAGCTACATACTAAAAACTAATTATTAATATATGGACTGTTGACAATCAATAGAGAGAAATTTATTCATTCTTGTTATGTGATAATTTTGATTCCCCATTTTTTTTCCACAACAATAAAAATGCAATGAGTTCTTACAGGGAGCTAAATTGTTCTTAGTTGTTCTTCTCTTGTTAACATTATGGATTCATATATAAAGATGATATCTGACATCAACAGAGAATATTTGTCTTAAAAATGCTAAAGTTTCCTCTGGCTTCTAAATGCTTTGAATCAATCAGCTCTGAAATGTCTTTATGATTTTAGTATCAAGTATTCATATTTAAAAGATAATGTAGATGTGAATGACAGGAAATGATGTTTGGTTGACCAACTTCTTATGCTTGACAGGAACTACTTTGGGCTCCTTGACATGTAATGCAAACACCTATAAATATCAAATTCCCGTAACCTTTGATTTGTTAAGCCTCTAACCCTTTACTATTAGTGATCAGTCCTTTAATATTGCACCTGATTTTGATTTTATTTGAAATCCATTTGGCTGTAGTACAAGTATTCCTGTCTGAAGGAGACACACTATATAGAAATGAAAACTTGAAAGAATTTTCTTAAAGTGGCATTTGGTCTGGCAATGTGTTAAGGAATTCTACAGCCACATTAACGCAAGAAAAACTTACAAAAATAGCTCTGAAAAATTATAAATAAACAGATTAAGAGAAAATTTTAGAATTATAAACACAGACAAGACCTCAAAGAGACTGTTCAGTTCAATCCCCTCATTTTACATATAAGGTGATGGTGGATCATTCAGTAAGGTTGACAATTAGGGTTGATTTCATCTACTTGCTAAAATTCACTCATGTAATAAAAGAGCAGAACCCAGAAAAGAATATAAGGCTTTATACAATATATCAAACATTCTTAAGACACGGTTTTTAACTGTTATTTACAGCTGAAGACGCTGGGCCACAGAGATTAAGTAACTTGCTCCAGTTAAATGGTGAGTGGACCAAGCTGAAATTTGACTTAGGCTAGAGTCAAATTTGACTAGGAGTCCACACTCGTAGTCATAGACTCGATTTGCTCTGAATGAGTAGGTGAGTGAATGAATGAATGAATATACTTGTATGTAAAAAGAGCTTGGACTCACTGGCTGGGGAAAGACATAAGAAGTCGATGTTAAATTATTAGAACACACATACTTACCTGGCAGGGGAGATACCATGATCACGAAGGTGGTTTTCCCAGGGCGAGGCTTATCCATTGCACTCCGGATGTGCTGACCCCTGCGATTTCCCCAAATGTGGGAAACGCGACTGCATAATTTGTGGTAGGGGGGGACTGCGTTCTCGCTCTCACCCGGGTATTTTTTGGGTTTGGAATGACAGATGTTTGGTGATTGTCCTTGCTTTCCTGCTGCTTTTTTTTTTTTCCTGCACATCACTTTTTATCTTCTATTGCTCTTCACTCACCAAAAAAAAAAAAAAAAATTATTAGAACACATTTTCAAGGGGAGAAAGGCTAAAGGACAACCCACATAAGACACAGAAATTCCAGGGAGTGCCTGATTAGTCTGGGAACACTTGTCTCAAGCAGGGGTGGGCTGGAGAAGTGAAAACAGGTACTGAAGCAACACAATTTGCTTCAGATATTCAGATAGTGAGGGCCTACTAAACCATTATCATAGAATTGGAAATCAGCCCAGCAGTTGAGAAGAAAGGAAGGAAAGTAATATGCATTTAATACTTAGTCAATGCTAGGTGCTTTAATGCTTTACACACGTGCATATAGGTGTGTGTGCTGCCCCACCCCCACCCCTCTCTCTCTCACTCACTCACTCAGTTCTTCTTGTGAGGCACTTCCCACCCTCCTGCCCATGGCCAAAAGTCTCACTGGCAGCAAGTGACTGAAGCATGAGATTGTGACAAGTTCCATCTGATGCTAAAGCTTGTTTTGACTTCACCTGGTTACAAAGAGCCAGTGTTAGTTTTGAAGCGAGGGTGTGGCCTGATTACATTTGTTTGGTTTTCAGCTATGAACAGAAGAGCTAGGGAGAGTGGAACCAATGAGGGGAGAGGAAGGGGTCAGGGAGACCAGCAAAGCTATCCCAGACCAGAGGCAGCGGAAGTGTTTCCTAAGGCAGTGTCAGTGAGGCTCCAAAGACAGTTCTGATTTGAGATTTTTTCCCAACTACCTTTAAATATGACAGTCAAAGAATGCTCTGTCCACGCTGAGCTAATGTGGTCCTTGTGACTTAGCAGCAGTGTGGATAATTAGGTCTACAGGCCTTCAAGGGCTGGCCAGGGCATGGGGTTGATCCGTAGGTGAGCAGCTTTTTGTCATGTTGACAGTTGTACACTCAGGTGGTTTGTTTATGTAACTAATGATTAGTGCCTTTTATACAGAATATGAGTGCTCAGATCAGTGTTTGCTGAGCTTGACAAAATGTCTATCACTGGTGGGTGGGAGATTACCACTGTACCTAATACGAGAGGCCTCAAACTTCAGTTGTTGCTGATGGTCTAAGATGACAGGGGACCTCCACAATTTTTGCAATAGAAGGAAACTAATGCTTCTCAGAGTCCAGTCATGACAAAATTATTTTTTTATGTGTAAATTTCCCTTAAGTTAAGGAACATCAGGACTTATTATAATTTTATGAGGTTTTTTCATTTCCCCTTTAGTGGATGTAAAACGGTGTGAGTAAAAAAATAAAGTGTTAAGTATAAAGTGTTAATCAAATAAATAATGTATTATTTCTTCTTTGAGAATACCATTTTTTATAAATGTATTTTCATAAGCTCTTCTATGTCCAAAACCACAAGGTAAAAGCATAAAGCCTTTGTAAATTATTACTGATTTTTTTTTTTCTGATGGGAAAAATCAAATCTTTTTCAGCAACTTACAGAAATGTTTTGGAATCTTTAATATTTAACCTAAAGGGAAAATTAGTGGAATGCCAGAATGAGGTAGTTAAGATAATGATAAGAGAAAAATTAGGAAAAATGGACAATGGAAGGACATTATCCTATTAGAAGGATAATGAGAGGGAACAAGAAATAAAGAAAGGAGGGAGCACTAATGAAAATGAGCAGGGGAATGAATTGTGTGTAGGGAAATAATGAGGATATAAACAAAATTCCTATCACTTTCTCCTACAGCTGTATGTTAGCTCTTCACCATATGAGGAGTATAGAACACTACTGAATGGTAAACAACTCAAGGCAATTGTGATAAGAAAAAAAGAAAAGAAAAAATGTATAACAGTAGCTCTTTCAACTACATAAACAACCTTTTTGATTCATTAGAAGACAATTTGGAAAATATTTGATAATTGTTGCTTTCAGTCATAACAGGTATGTGAACAATACAATTTTTATTCAATCAAATCTGTTTAAGGTTGGTTGAGTTAGAAATTCTTTGCTTAATCAAGCTTGCTCAGACTTTCTGAGATATGTACCACTAATGAATGATTGATGTGAATTGACATAATGTAAGATTACCATAGTGATGTTCTTGACTGACTTCAGTGTATTTGGGGGAATATTGTTTTAATTCAAAAGTAGGAAAGAGAGGTCAGGTGTCAGTTAGCCCAACTGTCGTTTCAGAGATGAAGGAAATAAAATCCTGGAGAAGCAAAGTGCCTTTGCCTAAGACCTATGACTAGGTAGGAATTATCCATATTCCCCTAGTCTGTGAGATTTCATCACATCACCCTGCTCCAGGAACTCTGGACAATAGTGGAGAAATACATGAAGATTCAGAAAATACTCTTTCCCTTTTGGCTGCCATTTTGTCAGTCAACTTGTTATTGGCTTTAATATAATTTTTTTAGATGTATTTGCATCAGCTTTTCTCTATCCAAAACGAGAAGGTAAATATATAAAAGTATTATGTTATTGCTGAATATGTTATCTGGAGGAAAAAAGCAAACAAATCCTTTTCAGCAATTTACAGAAATGTTTTAGATTCTTTAATTTTTTAGCCTAAAGTGAAAATTAGTGGAATGCCAGCAGACCCAAGAGAAAATAAGCAAAAAAAAAAAAAAAAAAAAAAAAGAAATTCAAAAGAACAAATCAAAACTGCCCATGAAGGGAGAGGCATGTGATATGGGAGAATCAGCCTAGTAGTCAGGAGTCCTTTCTCAAGGGTCCCTGATAATTAGTGAGCTTGGAAAGATGGCAAATAGCTTTACTTCTCCAGATGATACTAAAGGGAGAGACTGGCTCCAATGAAATCAAAAGTTTCTTCCAGCTTTAAAGTTCTAATGTAATATTATGGGTACCAAGCTAAAATTAACTATTAAGAACACTTGCGGTTTATGCCTTAACACAATGAAGAAAAATAACAGTGTAATCTCTTAGAAACAGCTACTGTTGTTAAAAAATATTCTATGGGCTGAATATCTCAGATGAAATATGAGGAAAACATTGATAATTCAGCCCTTTAACAGGGAGGACACAGCACAAGCAAAGAACAAATTTTTATTTAAAAAATGTCAAAAAACTAACCTTGTTGTTGCTATTTATAATCTACTTCTTGGCCTTACATAGACATTTATCTGACTGACATGAAAGTTAAAATTGCCATCTCAACTGTGTGTTCAGACAGCCTTTCATTGTGAGAAACTTAAATAGTTCTTTCTTTAGAGTAAAATATATTAACCATTATGCCAGAATGAAATTTAATATTTTAAAGTCTTTTGTTAAAATAAATTGCCTGGGTTTACCATTATAACTATAGTATATGCTTAAAGCAGGGACACATAAAAATATCAGGCAGTTCCTATTGGATACCTAATTTGGGATTTAATTGGTATCACTATAAGGAAATTCTCCCAAAGAGAACTCTTACATCTCAAGAGTCATAGACCACGAGGCCCTCTCTAAAACTGTCTTGGAGCCCTCATATTTTATGTTTGTCCTGTATAATGTTACTATATTATGATATTTCCGCAACTTTAAGATGGAATGGATGAGCATGCAAATTTGATGTGTCTTTGGAATGTTAAGGAAGGAAAAGTGTCATGTAAGGATATAACTTGAAGGAAAAATAAAATGAATGGAAATAGTTTTAAAAGCACATAGAAACTTTTAGATCCAAAAAAAGAGAAAGACAGCTTTATTTTATTTATTGTTTTAAACACATAATTATGAGTACAATAACATAAGCTATAATAATTCATAGGAAGAAGGTTGAGAGTAAGTAGATTGATCATCTGAGTCTACATTGAACTTAAACAGACCTTTAAAGGGGTTAAAAACTAGAAAGGGAAAGTTTTTTGGAAACAAAATTATAATTAGGCAAAGAAAGAAATACTATACATTCATGAAAAATAGAAAAAAGGAATATGTAAACATTTAATAAGTGTGAAAAAGCATATACTTATGTAATCAAACAGTGAGGGCCAAGATATAGGAGGAAAAGCAAACAGAGTACGAAAATGTTAGAGCTCCTGGTAGTAGCGCCTTCACTATTCAACACAAAGGTTATCCATGATCACAAAACCACACCATAGGATGGTGGCAGGTTGGAAATGACTGGGTGAGATCTGTGCAGCCTACCTATGGACATGAATTGTGAATCTTGACATGAATCATAGGTTACATAGGGATTGCCAGATATTATTCTAGAACGATTGTTGTTTGTGAAGCCTTGTTATAAGTACAAGAAATATATGAAGTCTCAGAAAAGACACACAAAGGACCTCTGTTTTTAAAGAATAGAAAGATGATCCAGACAAAAATAAAGCAATCAATTTAACTTGAACCTTATAAGGACAAATAGCATTAAACATCTTTGCACACGCATACACAAACACACACCAGATTTGTAAAAAATAAATCATACTGATTTTAATAGTAGTAATGAATAAAGCAAATATAGCAATTTCATCTTATAAATATTCTTAGCCAGCATAGAAAAAGAAGAATAAATTATCAAATACATCTGAATGTAACTTAGTTTTATTCATGGATTAATATTTTCATTAATAATTTAGGAAATGGCCTCAGTACTACACAGAGGTGTTTTTAGGATTTCCAAAAGTTGTACTCTCCAGCAAGACCAACACGTCCCTGAAATTATTCAAAATCCAAATGACAGTTTTCCACAAGTTACAGGATGAGGTAGCGTGGGGCTAAAATATTACAGTCCCGAGTAGGCCCATGCCCTGCGTCCTTGAAGAGCACTGGCTCTCCAGAATGCTCTCTGCTCCGTGGAATGCAGCCTCAGTCAGCCCCGGGCAAATGACATCATTTCCGAGATGGGTGGCTGTTTCTGGACTCCCTGCGTTTAGATAATGCCTACTCTTTCCCACACCACATACCTTTATCTGATTGCTTTCGTCACAACTAAATGCAAATAGCACCTCTTCCTGAAAGCTTTCCTAATGCCCTTTTCCTACCACCTGCATGGTATTTCTCCTATGCATTTCTCTTCTTGAGTTTCTAGAACAGTGTGAGCAGGACTGTTGTGGGCACAATGCCATGTGACAGGCAGGTGCAAAGACAGAGCGAGCGTGTGCCTGGGCCAGAGGGTGCCAGCGGGGGCCAGCCTGTAACCGAGGGGCGAGGGGCTATGTGTGATAAGAGTTTCTACCTCTCTGGGCCCTGTCCTCCTCTGTCCAATGAGGATAACAGCAATAGCCGCCTGAGATGGTATGAAATGAATTCACATACAGGGTTGGACGAAAGTAAGTTTACAGTTGTAATACAAATAAATAATAGAATAATTAAGAAACAATAATACAAAAATAAACTGTGTCCGGCCTCCTCACAATTGTGAACCTCCTTTTGCCCACCCCTGCGTGTTTGCACAGGTTTAGCTAGCGGACACCCAGTAAGCCCTGCAGGGTGAGCCATCATCAGTGTCCTGGTCTGTGCCATCGTCATGTCCTCATTATTATTGTTGTGATTACATGTCACTCACATAGGGCTACATTGCTGATCTCAGCAAAGAGATCTCCTGTCGTGCCATTTTAGGCTTTGTGTCCTCAGGGTCGAACATCCTTAGTACATAATATTTTTCATTAAATATATTGCCAAGTAAGTGAATAAATGATAAAAAGAGTGGCTATCAGCTCTTATGTCAGCAACCGAATGCATGGTTTTTGTTTGTTGCTTAAGCAAATAAAAAATAGAAATGCAAATTAGGTATAATCTGGTAATTACTGCTTTCCTTTAGTCACCATTACTGTTATTAAGTTATTGGTTCTAATTTTCAACCACGTATTCACTTATATTGCTTAGCAGTGGAAATCTATTTTTTTATTAAATTAAGTATGTGGGCTCATATATTTATGGACAGTTCTAACTTGTTAGTTTCCACAAGGGACAGAACAGGAAGAAATGGGCTTTGAAAGCATGTTTAATGAGTGGTAAGAATGTGTGCTAGAAGGTATACACAGCAATGTCCGTAGTGGTCATTGTCCGGAAGGTCCGGGGTAGGAGGAATGTGTTTTATACTGTATATCTTTCAGTACTATTTGACAGGTTTAACATATTCATCTATTACTTTTTCAAGAAAATCTAGTTAGAAAAATACTTAATTATTCAATACTAGAGTAGGCTAACAAAGAATACTACAGTATTCTATGAAAATATTTATGACAAGCTGGGTCTGGCAGGTACATTTGGTCGTGAGGGCCAGCACGATTTTCCTTTGGTCTGCATTTATTTCTTCCCTGTTGCGCCTTCTCCTGTATCCTGGCTCACCTTCCTCTCTTCCCTCTTCCCTTTCGTTTACTAATTGAGAGATTTTGAGCTGGTTCTTAACTTCTCTGTGTCTAAAGTTGCTCATCTATAAAATGGGGATAATAGTTGTTCCTGCCTTGCAGAGTTGTGCAGATAAAATGAATTCACGTTTGCTAAGCCTTTGGAACAACGTCTGGCACAAGGTGAGTGCTATATATGGATTTGCTGTTTTAACTATTATCACCTTTTCTTTCTCTAATTTTCTATTTTCTTCTCCTCCTCCTCAAAAAATCCTTTTGCAAAATGGATTGATGGTGAACTGACAGAGTGAAGGTGGGGTGCTGGTTAGAAGTTCATCTTTGGATTTGCTTAGGTTAAGAGTGCAGGTGGTTGGCCTCTCCCCTACTGCCACACTCAGCAACAGGCCTATCTTCTGTCAACTGACAAACAGAACCAAGCCATTCTGTTTTAGGTTTTTTTTAATTTTATTAAACTTATTGGGGGCGACATTGGTTAATAAAATTGTATAGATTTTAGTTTTTTAGAGGATGGGAGGGAACACAAACATCTGTCTCATTCTTCATACATTTCATTATATGCTGCTCCTGGGGGTGAGAAGAAGTGGCTGGGAAAGGGCACATGCTTAAGGCTACATGCACCTGTTGAACTGTGAGGGGACACATCACCTCATCATCATGCTCCCACGTCAGAGTTGGTGTCTTGGCAGCAGTTTGTGTAGTAATTATAGTAGAGATTACTTTAAAATAGGACTGGCATAGATTTCAATCTTATCTGGTAGCAGTTAACTTATTAATGATCGTTTTGGCCTGTTGGCAGCCGTTCTGTCTTTAAACTGTGAGACTGATACAATCTCTCAAGCTGCAAGGGATAAGTAATTGGATGGGAGACCATGGAGAACTCCTGGGCATTACGGAGAGCATTTTTAAGAATTTGGCCTCTGTCTTTTGGGCAGGAATCGCAGTTCTGGCAGACGGCTGGAAGGTCCCTTTGTAGATGGTACATGTGCAAATCAAAATCTTGTCTACTTTGAGCATTTTATTTGGGTACATTTTCTTCCAGGGTGCTTCCCTGAGAATTCCAAGGACTTTTGGTCTGACAGGGCAGAGCAGCTGCGAAATTACTATGGAAATGTACATTGAGATGGCCTAATCTGAGATCATAGGAGCAACCTCACCCTGTTCTTTTGGTACAAGAAAATGCATCCTATGGAACAGATGTTTCAAGAGGCTAGGCAATCTGCTTTGAACACTATCTTTACATGCTCCCCAACACTGGCTTTACTTTAAATAGTTTTCTTCTACTGATGTGGTAAAGAAATTAGACATATAATTATGACTTGCCCCAATTCTGTAATGCCATTTTTCTCTATAGTTGATTCTCCTCCTACGCATAGTGCAGCAGATTTTTACATTCACATCTGGGATAAATTCCAGCCGATACCTCCTTTCCTGCAATAGTGGTTACCGGGCATATATAATTCATGTTTTTAATTGTGGTAAAATATACATAACATAAAATTTACCATTTCAACCACTTTTAAGTGTACAATTTTGTGACATTAAATACATTCACATTGTTGTGCCACCATCACTACCATCCATCTCCAGAACATTTTCATCTTCGCAACCTGAAACTCTGTACCCATTAAATAACTCCCCTTCCTCCCCTCCACCAGACCCTTGTAACCATGATAAATAGTTCATTTTTAGCAACTTTGTTTTTCCTGAGTGCCTGCTATATGCTGATGACAGGTAGATGGGTTAGATGTGATCTCTGTGCACAAGGTTCTCATAAGAGGGGAGTCCAACAATTTGGGGATCATGTTCTTTACAGACTCAGAGTGGGCATACCCAGCAAACTTAGAGCAAAAGGGCCTAGCCAAAAGTGAACTAATATCATTTAAGCACCTAGCACAGTGCCTGGCACTCAACAAGCAATTTTCAGTAATAGCTTTCATTACTAGATATTCGCTAGAAGGATAGACGCAGGAAGAGCGATGCGATCAGAGGTGATGGCATAAGCAAAGGTTCAGAAGCATCAGACTGCATGTTCTGCTAAGGAAGCCAAAAGGAGGTAACCACTGCAAAAGCTGAAAAGAATATTCATAGAGTCACTAATAATAGTAAATTATTTAAATATTATTTCAGTAAGTTGATTTTACTACATCATCTCTCAACTTATAAACTTCAAATGACCATAAGAGAATTCTAGGTATTTTCTTAATCTGTTCCTTCCCTAGTGTTTCTATCTCAGAGATACCCAATTATGTAAGGCAACAGCCTGAAAGTCATCTTTGACCCCGCAATTTCTTACAGTCACATATTTGCATTCATTTCTCTCCATTGCTGTTATTCCCACTCTAATCAGACCATGGATATAGTTTGCCTCAACTGCTGTAAAAGCTTCCTAAGTGGTCTCTTTCCTTTTCTGACTACTCCTATACCATCCCTTTTCCAAAAATAAGATAAGAGAAAAAACACATATTAGATTATGTCATGTTTTACATGCAACCCTTCATTTTCTTCCCATTGCACTTGGGAAGGTGGGAATTCCAATTTCTTTTCATGAACTCACAGCCATGAAATTTCCAGACCTTGTCTATGTCTCCAACCTCATTTTGGATTTTTTTTTTAAATTTTTTAATTTATGTTTTAGTGTTTCTCACACTATCCAAGCTTATTCTAGGCTCATGGTTGCCTCTGACCTGCACTCTCAGGCTCCACAATCTACCTGGAAGCTGGCTTGTTGTCATTAAATTCTTAGCCTAAATGTCACCTCCTCAGAGAAGCCTTCCTTGACCACTCAATCCAAAATGTCCCACCATTCAATTTCCATCCTTAACACATAACCTGGCATTTTTCATAAATTTGTATGACTGGACATTGTCCCATTTATATGTTTACCACCTGAATTGTCTCTTTCTCTCTGCCATCTAGAACTTAAACTCCTTTTGTTCAACAATGTATACACAGTTATTATACCAGTGCCTGGAACATGGTGTTGCTCAGCAGGTTTTTGCCAAATGAGCACATGAACATGTTAAATTCAATAAGTGGTTGACTTGCATTGGTCTGTGCGTAAAACACAGCACTGCAATGGGCTTTGCAATGACAAATGTGCAGATCTCATCCCAGAGTTTTCCAACTCAGCAAAGTCACAAACACAGAAACAATTTCAACATTCTAATAATGTAGATTAATGAAATATCAGAACTTTAACTATGATTTTTTATTTTTTATAGTGCTTCAACCTAATTGCCATTTTCCAATCTAGTAATCTCTTCATTGTGCTTTTTTCCCACTGTGGCCTCCCTTGCTCTTCTGCCTGGCCTAACTGCAATGTGTTTACATTCTTGGGGGGTCTGTAGTGGAGGATTGCCTGTACTTCTTTGTACCCCCAATAATTTATTTTTTGCATATAGTAAACACATTGTAAGCATTTAATTGATACATGGATTGAATGATCATTAATATGAGTGTGATATTTTACATCAAATATTTGGTTGTGTCTCTACAATGAAATTCTGACCTACATTGCTTCTGAATAATGATCCAGCATGTGGAGTTGCTTTATAAAGAAAATGAGGGGGAAATTCTGATTCTTATATAAAACATACACATAATGCCTACTTTTTCAAAAGTTAACAGAGGAAATCCTTGTGGCTATAGTGTAAACATTGTAAATAAGCGATCTGTTATCAATCATGTTTTATTACCATTGGAACATGTTGAGTGCTTTGATAATGACCTTGAGAGCCAATAGCCTCTGTAACCTAGATGTAACCAAGGAACTCTAGAACAGCTCAAAGCCTAAAACATTGACCTTCAACCTGCCTGGAAGCAGATGGAACACTATGCACACCTGGCCATGTGTAAATGTTAACCTGTTTACTCTGTGACGTTAGAAGCAGTGAACCAACAGCGTATGCTTATGTTTTTCCATTGCACAGAGCTTCCGTAGCTTTTGTTAAGAAAAGTTCCTCAAATATTAAACAAAAGGCTGTGAAATATTGGATTCACTAGAAATGTAAAACTTACTACCATTGCTCTAGCGTCAACTGCTCAGCGTGCTTTAAAAAAATACATTGACAAACATTACTTATTTCTGTGGTTGTCAACATTTAATTAAACAGGGCGCCTACATCTTAAGATGTCACTGTTTTGTATATGTGCGATAAAAGGTTCAAATTAAAATACTGTACAATTAGTTTGCATAGAAAAATGACTTTTGCAGACCTCTACAATAGACAGTTTAGAGAAATAAGCATTTTGTGTTTAAATTGTGCTCCTTAGTATTTTAAACAGATGGCAATGGCTTTCGTCTTGATTATAACTTTGAGGCATGCTTTACTAAATGGAATCAGCGGGGTTCATTAAGGTCCCATTTGATGTATCAGTATTATAAAAATACCATGTTAATTATCCTCAAACGTTGCAAGTTACCTCCATTTTTCTGCAATCAGAAGATGAGAGAAACCCTGTGAAGCAAATTAGTCCTAATTGAAAGAGGACTGATTAATATTTAAATAAGGCATTGTGTGAGGGATTCTGCCATGAGAAAAATAGGCTGAACATCTGAATTAATTGCATAGCAGGTTAAATTAAATTTCATATAATGGGTTGGAAGATGAGTTGGCACAGTGCTTTAGCAGTGAGCACAATAGCTGAAATACCAGTCTTTTCTTTCACTCTTGGCTGAATTCCATCGAGGTCCTTGTAGCCATTACCTCTTTGTTGTCTCTCTTTCAATGCAAACAAAGGTACTAACAGAAAATTGCTACCACATTTTTAAAAATGTTAATCCTTTTTGGAAGACAGCACCTGTCTACATTTTCTCCATTTCTCTTCCACCTTGGCTGTAAAATTGGGAAACATTAGTATCTTTTGCCTTGCCAGGTTTAATGAGGATTGATGTCATAAAATGCTAATGGCTGGAATATAGTTAGAATTGTGCTATTAGTGGGTTATCACTGTCTGACATTTTCACTGCACTGGAGCATGCATGTGGAGCCTGTTTAAAGTGATTGGGTTACTTAAGGGTCCCTGTTAGGGATATTTAATCCAACATAAATTACTTATGCACTTTGTTAGTGTTCAAAGGAAGAGTGTCACGTTGTACATGCTGGCAGTTTTCCAGTCAAGAGCTGTTAATTACTGTACAGCAAGTGAATACATTTTGCAGCAATGGAAGTTATGGGGGTGGGGGACTATATCTATATTCCATCTACCTAAAAATGAATAGATGAGACTGTATAGGAGAAGAAATAGACTGAAGTCATTTCTGCCCTCAGGAATTATAGTGCCATTTGTTTTCATTTTGAAAATGAAAACAAATGACAGCATGATTCCCTCAGGGGGAAAGTACTTTAGTTATAAAGCATTCCTGCCCCAAACGAGCAATTACCTATCAGTATGCTGTTAACAACCAAACAAATTTTCCAAATCCTTAATTCAAAATTTTACAACTTGGTAATCCTCAAGTTTTGCGGAGATAATTGTTTGCTAATCAAGCAAAAAACTATAGCAATAGTAGCCACAATTTTTAAAAATTTTATGGTTAGTGTAATGTTTCTACAGTTATCTTTTAACAAGCTTCAACAGATCAGATAGTAACTTTTCACTGTAACTGTGAGGGATCAAGTAGACTTTGTTTATATTAATAGCAGTTATGATATCTGCTATTGTTTGAAAACCTAAGTGTAAAAAAGAAAAGCTCTCTTTTCCCCTTCACTGACATTGCAGCTGAATAAAAGAGAACTCTGGTATTATTTAGAAAGTGTTCATAGGTAATATATATATATATATATATATATATATATATATATATATATATTAGATGTCCCCAATACTATTCATTTGCTGAAATAGCCAGAAGCACATATCATGAATTTTTTGCAAACAATCCATTTTCTCTGTCTAAGAAGATACAAAAGTATATACTTTGTAAGCCTTTGTACAATAACCCTTTTTTCTGAATTATGGCTGTGAGCAAAGAACATTTCATTTTCGTAGTCCTTATTATAGCCATCAGTTTTAAATTAAGAGTTAGAAATATGTTCCTAACATATTTACAAACTTCCTTTTAAAGAGAAAAATCATTTTCTTACTGAGAAATGATAAGTTAGGCATGGCTGGGTCAAACATGTGCTGTTGTTTTAATAACAGAAATAAAATATTTTGATTAGTAATATTAAAAGGAATTGCTATTTCATCCAAATACATGGTAACAGATACACATCCATACAGTTAATTTGAATGCTTCGTATATCATCTGTTAATGAAGTCATGCTTCGAAAGATTTCAAAGATGTTTCTGCTTTGAACAGAGTTGTAAGACCTGATGTTGGGGAGTTGATGCCTAATAATTCATGTGGGATAGAAGTGAAATATGAAGCCCTCCTAAATTTAACTGGCTAACAAGCATGTGAACAAAGAGCAGTAAGTCATAGTTATGCAAGAAGGGATCTATTACCAAGTTCAAATATGTAGAAGTCTCTATCCATCTCTTGATGAAGATCATATGTATATGGGTAACTCCTCATAAGGCTAAGGGGAGTTCACCAAAAATTTCTTTTGTGTACTTCTGGGCAATGGACCAATCTCCTGAGTGTATTGTGAGTGATGAGACATTTCAATGAAGTCCATAAAAAATCAGATTGAGCAAAGGTAATAATTCCTTCATAATTGGCTTAATGATGAGAGGGAACATGAAAAAATATAAATCTGTGCAACAAATCAAGAATGTTTTAGAAAGGTACTTAGACTCAAACCAGTTGCTGCTGTCAAACAGAAAGGTGATTTTAAAAAGAAACTCTTTCCATATTTTGCATCATCTTTAAGTGGATGAAAATTAAAACAAACTTGTTCATATTACAAATACATATTGCATATGACTAACAAGAGAAAAAGAAAATAAGTTGCAAAAATATCTGTAAATTTTAAAGGTCCCATGTTTTTTAAAAGTACAATTAAAGGATGATTCTATGGTAATTTTTATACCTCTTAGATACATAGATGTATTTGCATACTAGAGGTTATGTTTATATATATATATGTATGTGTATATAATTTATATATTATATAATTAATGTATACACATGTAAAATATGTAGATATACATTAATATATGTATATATAATATTATATTAAAAATCTGGAGCCTTCTTAGCTACCCAATATTTACTTACCAGTTCTGTTCCAGGGTCTAGGAATAAACAACATGGGCAAAACTTTAACATGGAAGCATTTGCTTTGTACCCTGCACCCAGTCTGTTTCTTAACAGGTGCAGCTTTCACTGTGGGACCACAAATAAAGAGGTGCAAAGAGGGAACTAGCAATGGCATTGGGGTAATCATGAAGCCTTCGGCAGTTACCATCTCCACCTTCCAACCCTCTTCTCATGCCTTCTGACCTAATCACAGGAATATTGGTTTAGTTTATTTTGTTTTGATTTGATCTTACAGCAATCCTATAGCTGTATTAGATTGCCCCATATCCTCATGGAAATTTTGCATCCAGGTATTTGGTGCTCTTGGAACAAGGGAGGCAGAAAACTAACATTTGTTCAAGATTGGAACTCAAGTGAAATGTATTTCTCTCTGGCAACTTGAACCTTTGAGAAGTGACATGATAGAATCACTTTTTCCAATACATGATATCTGAATGTCACTCAAATGGCAAGCACTGTTAATCGCATTTCTCAGTGTCCAAGGGTTACAGGCTTATAGAACTGACAATAATAGTGGATTCTCAATCTTGTAAGCTTTCTTATCCAAACCCAGACTGCTAAAAGAAAATAGCTCATTTATCAGATTAAAAGAAGACCTTGAAGAATCTATAGCCTGAGTCGCACAGTACATATACGTGTAGGCTGGAAAAGTGACCAGTTAAGTTTCCACCCCTCTCCTTTTATTGTTGCTGTTGAAGAAAGTGAGATACTTGCATTCAGAGCTTGCTAAATTAAATGCTTCTATTGCTTTTCTTACACATGCCTCTCAGGCTTTCCTATTGGCCCTTGACTTTGCTGATCACTAAAACCATGCCCCCGGAGATGCCAGCAGCTCTCTGAAGTAAGCCATCACAGTGATGTAGAACTGTGGACTGTGCTTAAAAAAAAAAAAAAAAAGACAGATCAAAAGAACCTGTAGATATTGTACAATTTCAATAGTGACTCATGATTTAGCACATTGAATGAATGACGGATGAATAAGTAAAATTAATTGAAACAAATCTAAAATGCATTGATGGCCTCGAATGAGTGAAGATTGTGTGTGTAACTGTGTGTCTCATTTTCCTCACTTTTGAAACTTACAGCTTGATAGAGTTGCGATCCTGAATGCTTATACCACTCAAATACCGCATCTATCACAACCAATTCCATTTTATTCACTCAACATTTTTGAGCACCTGCTCTATGCCTGAAACTCCACTAGTCCAAGGGGTCAAGTTGGAGAAAGGGAAGATCCCTGTCCTAGAAGAGTGCTCCTACTAGGGGAGGTAGTCATATGAACATGAGAGGCTACTACTGCCCCCAAAGTGCAGTGATGATGAGTAGGATGCATGAGGGGAAGATTCATAGTCCTGCCCGAGCAAGAGAGAGCTGGACTGCTGCTGAGAAGATCTGAGCTGGGCCTTGCAGAATATCTCCAGGCAGGTTGAGAGACATGGGGAAGCGGGCAGAAGGACGGCATGAGCAAAGACGTGGGGACCTGTATCCACTGCCAAAAGCAACCTAATTGGTGTTTTTAAAATGTGGCAGCATTTATAGCTGTAAGGGAGGCTAGAAAGGTGGACTGGACAAAACTTTAACATTGAACCAAAATCAGAAGCATTTTCTTTGTTGCCTGCACATAGTCTATTTCTTTAACAAGTATAGCTTTCCCTGGGAGACCACAAATAAAAAAGGTGCAAAGGAGCAAAGAAGGAGCTAGCATGAAGTCATGAAGATCTTGTGCCTGTACATGTAAACTTTACTGTCTTGTTTGTGTATGAGTTTTACCTCCCTGTTTAGAACATGGTGAGCCTTGGGGGAGCAGGGATTGGGCCTCAATTTCATACAAGGTATACAGTAAGCCATTAATAAATACCTAGTGAATTAAATACAGAGCTGATGAATTCATTGACTGGATAAACTCACAATTTATTTTTTTAATAATCCCCCCTACACACACACACACACACACACACAAATATATTGTAATGAAGTCTCACTTAACACATAGCGTGGAATCAATAGAATTAGGTAGATTCATCCTAAGAGACTTCACAATCATCTGGCCAGACTGCAACTCTGTCCAGAACACATAATACTGAGTGACTTGCCCAAAGCTGCAATACTAAGTGCCATTAGGGCTGAGTCCTTCATGGTCCTTGGAGTACACATCAAGTATAATTTCTACTCTATCATGTAATTATTAATATTTTTGAAATATAACTAAAAATATTGCCTAAGGTTTTCTCCACTGAGTATCTTTTTACATCAAAGAATATGAATATAAAATATAATCCTTGTGTCTGTGTAGTTTCAAAATGGTAGAAGTCTGTTGGTAGAACTTCTTTAAAATATCGAGGAATTTTTCCCTGACAGGTGTGGCTCAGTTGGAGTGGTGTCCCATAAACAGAGGTCATGAGTTCGATTCCCAGATAGGGTACATGACTAGGTTGTGGGTTTGGTCCTTGGTTGGGGCACATATGAGAAGCAACCAATCAATGTTTCTCACATCGATGTTTCTTTTTCTCTCTCTCCCTTGCTTCCTTTATTCTCCTTTCTCTAAAATCGATAAGCATGTCCTTGGGTTTATCTGTGTATATATATCTATCAAGGAATTTCAATGGCTACTCTCATTTTCTTCTAGTAGTTGACATTTAAAAATCTTTATTATCTTTAATAGTCTTATTAATGGAAAACTTTGACAAATTTAACTTATTTTGGAATTTGTATCCACTTTAATATTTTTTACTTTGAAAACAAAATGAATCTTTGAACATGTTGTTGTTTTTCTGGATTATATTGGATAATAACACCCCATTTTATTAAAATTAGACTTTGGGGGGTGGGTAAAGCCAAACACAGAGAAGTTAGTTTTCAAATGTAGCAGGAAGAAGAGATATAATCCAGGTTATCTGAAACTCATGTTCTATGCACAGACTAGCAGAGTTGGTGATAAGATTTCATAGACCACTGCATTTAAAAACAGCAAATTATGAAGTGGGCTGTTGGTCACTAATGTCAAGCATATAGCTGACCACAAAATGTGACAACCTGATAGGTATATAGGATCCTGGAAAAATTTCAGAAATACGCATTCACAAGCATTTAAGAAGCATAAAGGTTTGTGGTCATTTATACAAACCAAACATATACTTAGTAGCCCCTGAAAATATCATCCTTTTATGGCAGATTATAGTAATTTATGGTCCAATAAACATTCTGATTTATCCAGGAAAAAAAAAAAAACACTATGCTAAGCAAGCTCTTTAATAAAGTGGTACACAGTTCATTTTAGAAGTATTTACATTCAGAATGGTCAAAATGCCTTGAAACATAGGCTATTTCTGAGCTAAAAGGCAAAGATAACTACCCAGTTTATCTTTTAATATCAAGGAGCACTTACGTAATGCCTCTCGTATGTCAGACACTGTGTTAAAACTACTACAAAATTACAAGGTTGATGAGGTCTCAGTCTTGCCCCAGTAGGTTTGCAAACCTGTGGAAGAGACCTAAGAGGTAAGAGAGAAGCAAGCACAGGGAAAGACCAATCCCAAGCAGGTTCCAGATGGCCGGTTCTTTTTTTTTCTTTTGCCGTTATTATTGCTTATTCTTTTCATTACCTGTAATGATCTTAAATATAATATTGATTAGAACAACAACTCTAAAATCTTGTCTTTTATAGGCACCATTTGGAATTGTCTCTGATTTTCCCAATTACTTAGTGGAAGTATTCCCATTTTATAGTTGAGGAAAGTAAGATTCACAGACGCTAAGCGTGTTGGTGTTCAGCAATAGTCTTTAAATCAAGGAAATAAATCTTAGTGACCTAATTATCTGGCATTATGACAGTCAGAACTTCTTGCCTATGAAAAAATAATAGGATTCTTCATTTGAAATGCATTCAAAAGAGCCACAGCATTGATGAGCTCTGAAACTAAATGGTGGTGGGGCTATGAGCAAATCTCTTAACCTCTGGGTGGGTTTCTCCAAGTGTAAAATTAAAGGGTTGACTAGATGAAGCACACAAGTATATTTTTTAAATCTATTACATGATTCTCAAATATTGAAAACCACAGTCATAGAGTACATTTAAAATGGTTTTTAGTCAAAGCAGTCTCTTCAGGTTGTTTCACAGTGCATGAGAATCTGAAGGGTTCATACCACACTGTTTCTAAGATTATGGATTATCACAGTTACAGGCATAGGTAGGACATTAACTGTGGGCTAAACCAGATTCATAAATTATTCTCAAAACCATACAGAATGCATTGAACACACAGAAGCTAAGCTGTGGGCTCAAAGGTTTTCACAAAGCCTTCCATTCCTCAGCAAGATGGGATCTCAGAGCAGGTTTGTTCAACATCATTAGTATGAACTTCAAAAATTGCATGGTGGAAGTCATACACCACTGAGATTTTCATAATTTAAACATAACTGTCAGTGAAAGGAGTTTGAGCTCATAATAGTAACTCATTTCTAGCCATTTGGGAATGGTGTGCGTACTTTTCATAGATGCTTTTCACCTTTCGCCTCCTACTAGGGTAGTCAAGGTCTCAATTCCCAACCCCAAAACAAGCTGGGCTTTGCTGTCACTTCTCACTGCGGTGTCCCTCGAGGCAAAGTGAACCAACAGTCAAGGCCACTGCATGCAATATTCAGGCCTGCTAGCATTTCACACCTAACCCAGATTTCTCACTTGTTTATTTCTACTTTCCTAATCATTTGTCATCATTTTAAAGCCCATGATGGTGATCTGCTTCCACTTAGACACCTTAGTTGATGCCTTCACTCACTATGAATTTAGTATTTCAAGAAGCAGAAGTAGTTCAAGAAAAAGCAAATCAATCACTGTACACACTACAAAACAATATTATACAAGTAGGAAACAGGTATACTTGCGCACACACTGAACAGCGCAATGTATAGAGAAAAGCAATGACTGGGGAGCTGGGTGCACAAGGGTTTGAATCCCAACTTTGCTGTTATTGGCTGTGTGAACTTAGGGAAGATGCATAACTTCTCTCATTTCTTCATTTGTAAATGTGGTCTCAAGAGCCAGTCCCATGCCATTGTGTGGATTAAAGGACCACGTGTAAAGCCATAGCAGAGGGCATGGCGTAGAGTCTTTTGCTGGATTTCCTACGTTGATCCTCCCCCTTCATTACTGAGATCATTGTGAGTGACTGAAATAAAAATGGCTAGGTTTAAGGATGGAGAACATACCAATGAAATGTATAAAACTTACTAAACTTAAGTTAAACTCTGTTTCACTGTATTATTAGAGTTTCTAAGTCATAGTTAAAATATTCATTCTAATTTAGAAAATCTAAATTGATGTAATGATGGCTCATAAACACCTTCTCCATTTAATATGGGATGCAAATTAAATTTTCTAATTAAAAATGGTGAAACTTCACAGGGTGGATACATGACACACAGCCTCTGTAATGATCCTTTCTTAGGAAATATGAATTGCTTTGTAACAGAAAATATCATGTTACATATAGTGTTTTAAAATCCCTTACTTACAGATGGACTAGATGATGATTTGGGTGATTTATCCCCTTTCTCTTCTATAATAGCTCTACAGAGAATATTGTGGCATTTACCACCTAATAAAGTTTAATGGGAAGTTTGACTAAAAGTTAAGAAAAAGATGGTATTAACCCAAGTGTGATGGTTGGAATTTTAATCGTGATTTTGGCTCTCTGTATATTTAAAAGAAAATGAAAACAATATAGACTAGTATATGGTGATTATTAAAACTTCTCATGTCAGAATCATTGGTTTTAGAGAATTATTTCACAATTGGAGAAGACCAATTTGCTTTTGTGCTTTAGATATCTTCCAAACTGTAGTTCTCATAGGGACCTTTCTTTCTTGCCAAATGACCAGCTCAGTTAAGAAACTGTCTCAGATATGTTTTGCTTCACTTGTAGAAAACCTATTGCCCAGTAAAAGTTCAGAAGTGACCCCTCTTTTCTGACAACAGATGGCAGTGTTTTCAGGGACAATAGCCATGTCTTTATTAGCTACCAAGGGATCTGAAATGATTTTTCTCTTTCAAATTATCCACCCTCTGTCAGGAGCTGGTACGCATGGGAGCACTTGCACTTCATATAATATTGTTTTAAAGATGTATCTGTAGGATATAGTTTAGGTAATATTAATTATTCTTATGTAAAAAGGAAGTCTTTCTTTTTATTAAAAGAGTAAATTTATAAACTTTAATTTCTTTAAACAAAAATAACAACAGAAAATGTATCTAAAACTTTCTAACAGTGAAAATTCATTCCAACATTTATTTTTGTCTATTAAGTAAAATATAATACTTTAAGTAAAGAGAAATCCTAAGATGTCTAATGATGTAATTAGTTAATGCCTTTTCATGTAAGTGCTTGGCATTTTACAGCTTTAACAAGAACTATATCTCAAATACTTTTAATTTAACACATATGCATGCATAGTAGCTATGGGTATGATGTGGAAACTATGTAAAAACATTGACTCTGAACCAGGCCTAGAATAAAGAGTTGGTTTGAGACAGGCAGAGGAGATATAAAAGCATTCTCTGCAGGATGGAACAACATAAGGCTTATCAGTGAGGTGGGAGGTCCTGGGATGACAGTTCAGCTTGTTGCAAGTGAAATATAAGGAAAAGGGATTGGAAAATGGGGTGGTGCCAAATTGTGAAGATCCTTGAATGACTCCGTAAGCCAATGGCTTTTACACTGAAAACAAAAACAGTGTGTCCTTTCTATAAATAAAGATTTGAGTGGAAGCCCATAGTTTATGAAACAAATAAATCGTTGCTCTTAAAGGTTATTCCTTGAAGCACCTTTGCAAAGCTCTTAGCACTATCTTCTGAGCTAAAGGTGAAAACTACCATTTAGAAATCACTCATAGGCAAGGCATGCATTCGTTCATTTATTCAGTCATTTTACAAACTGAGCACCTATTATGTGTCATGCAGTTGTTTTATGTGTATTTGTTTAATGTTGAAACTTGCAGAGACAAATATGATTCATTGTAGAGCTATAGCCAAGGTTCACTTGGAGAATATTTTGCATAGCAAGTTAACTTGTAAGTATTATATAACTAAATTATAGGACCTTAAATACACTATTTCTTAAAATAATAATTCATAATAATTCCAAAGCAGGAAAGCACATGTATTGTGCAAACTCTCATTCCATTCTCTGTAGTTAAATACACACACATATATACATGAGAGTATGCATTTAGTTTACCTAAACATTTGTGTACCTATATGAAAAGACAAGAGCAATCCAATTAAATTATAATTTATTTTTTATTTGACATAGAAACACTTTCAATTGAGACACAAATTAAAATTTCACTTTTGGTTCAGCAATCATTTTCATACTCTTCCACTGTTGACAGGAGTTTGTGTCTGCTGGGTAAAAAGGAGACTGCCTGTCCCACTTCTGTCTGTTTCCATAACGCTGCTCATTCTTTGCTGCATTCTTCTTGACTCAGTGCCTAGTGAGACATTAAAGGTCTGTAATTATTTCCATAAGATCTGGGTTGTAGTTTCCTTGGTTCCACTTAGTTGTTTGCTAATAATCTGTCTTTATGCTTGAGGCTAACAAATATCTTATTTAACAATATATGTTTAAAACATGATACCCTGAAGAATACTGTGATTGTTAATCTATTGTATATCTTTTTTCTAGATAATGTAGCTATCTCTCAGCTTTAGGACACAGTCTATAATATTTACATTTTGAATATTAAAGAAAGCAAGTGAATCTTAAATTTTGAAGAAATGAAGAAAGGCATTAACTATGAACAAGGGGAAAGCCAGCATATTCTGATCCGTGGTTGAGGAACTCCCTCCCCCTGGGGAAGCCACAGTCAGCCACCCTGCACAGCAGGCCCTGGACTCTCTCAGCAGCTCTGAGCTGAGGCAGGGCCATCTTAGAAAGTGAGAGCTGGAGAAAGCACCTGAGATGTTAGGGATTTAGAATTTTCTCGCATGACACAGAATCAGGAAATCTTGCTATAAAGAAGCTGACTGACCTTTGTCTAACCTGGCATGTCCTAACTTATTAACCTATTTAAGTATAACACATTATCATGCCGTGGAACCCACTTTGGGAAATGTTATTCTAGATTTTTCCCGATTCTAAAATTAAACATGAAGTGTCTTCTGAATCACTAAACCCAACTGCCAGGGACAAAGGGTTAGGGGTGGTGGGAGGAGGGAAGGACTGAGAAACAAGTCCCCAGAACCTTCCTAATTTCTGGTTGCCAATGGCACATCCTCTTTGGCCACAGGACATTTTTTTTCTTTACCTGGATCTTTGTCCACAGAAAGATCAAGTCTGCTTCTCTGAAAAGTTGCTGGGAAACTACCATAATATGCTGTCAGATATAAAATAAAGCTTGATTTTTCTTAAAATTTTACCATTTTAATGGTTGAAAATATTTTGTTGAACAGTGTGACGTAAATCCACTCAGCCTTTGCTTGAAACTTATGGCCCTAAATTAAAATAAAAATTAGATTTTTCTTAAGAGTTAAAAATAAAAACTTTATGACAGCAGGGAGTACAAAACAGTGCTTTGTATTTATCATTTGCCATCGTGGCTGTTGGCACAATGGAGAACTCACACTCTCTCTTTCTCTTTTTGACTTGAACACATAAAGGTAAGCAGTTGAGAGAGACGGAAACCAACTGTTTTTCCATTCACCTTATTATTGAGCTGTGGTTTTAGAACTTCCGTTTTGTTATCAAAAGATCTTAACTAAAGCTTCAGTTAAGAAGGGAGAAAGAGTTAACATTTAGAAGTGTAGGAAAATAGCTCTAGACACCTGTTCTGAGTTTGTAATATAATACTCAAAATAATATTACCTGGTAAGTTACAGTTTAAAACTGATGTAAAAACCATGTCTTATTTTATTGTCTATCATGTATTTAATGTCATTGTTCTTATTTATTCATTTTACTTCATTTGAAAGAACATATTTTTTTTCTTAGATATCTATTACCTAACAGGTGTCTAATAATTAAATTTATATGAAAAGTATCTCAAAGGTATCCTCAGCAAAGCCATTAACAATAACTTCCAAGCTTTACAATTAACCAGCAAGACACTTGTTATGCTGTGTCCCTTTGGGAGATGATACAGTGCCTCAGGTAGCATTTTGAAAGATACTGGAGAAAGCTGAAGGAGTTAGTGCAAGTCTCTCTGATGCATCATGCTATTTTTAAAAGGGAGGAAGAAAAGGAAAGGAAAGGTGGAAGGAAGGAAGGAAGGAAAGAAGAAAGGAAGGGAGGAAGCGAGGGTGGGAGGAAGGTGAGAAAAAGAGGAAAAATAAAATCAAGGCACAATTTCCATAGGCACAGCCTCTCCAAATTTCATTTATACACGAATTCATAAGCAACCTGACAATGCCAAGCAGCATATGTTTATTACAGCCAAGTAAAGGTTTCCTTGCAGAATGTAATAACACCAGCCACATACTTGTCTGGTGGAAGTAGGCACACTGTCCTGTGGTAGCAGCCTGGTGGAGGTAGCATGCCTCCCAGAGGTGAGATTCGGACTCTTCAAGAAGAAAGGACGCCTTCCCTCCCAGTGGAAGTGTCTATGGCTATGAACAGTAAAGAAGCAATATAGACATCTGCAGCCAAGAGTTATTAACCTTCACGCAAGAGGAGGTGATAGATAATATTTGGATTAGGAGAATGAACTGAAAGCTCTTCCAGACTCACAATCTACACAGCTATAAAAGTCATAAGTAGAAATATGTTATTGAAAACTCAGAATCTTAGACTGGTAAAGCAAATGGATAGGAATCATGCAGTAAAAAATAATTTATTCATATATACATAGCTTATTTTGTCCCATAAGCTTTAAATGGCCTTTTCCTCTGCAGCTAGTTTGGGTCCAATTGAATACAATAAATGTCTTATGACAGTGCTTGCGTTTGCTTTGTGATTGTGAGCAAATGCAGAGAGCTAACCGATGCAATCCTAGGGTAGAAACATGATCTCCACTGATGGAGTTGACGTGACAAATAGCAGTTTTACATGTTAATATTTATTTAAAGATGTGATTGCTTCTATTATGAGCATAAATGCTTATAGAACCACTTATTGACTTTTATTTTTTAGTTGAGCCATAGTTATCGGCAGCGGTCTTTCTGGAAATAGACATTTGGCACTTGAATATATTTAACGCAATGTATCCTAATTGTGTTTGTCTATATTTATGAGTCCTAATTTAAAATGGAGAAAATTAAATTGATATTTTTAAAAAGCAAGGAAAAGTGAGTTGTATAAACAAAGTTACTGCATAAAATAACTGGTTTATTTTGCCCTAGTTATTACAAAAACAAACAAACAACTACAAAAAAAAAAAAACAAAAAAACCTGACTTTATTATTTCAGCCTGCAATAATTGAACCCAACAATGCCTGCCTTTGAATTCTTGTGTATATCCTTTGCACACAGTAGGGAGGGACTTAAATATTGATTATGAGAAGCAATATATTTCAAGAAGAGGAGACCAATTTAGTGACTGAATTCCACTAAAAATTGAAGTCTTATAAATATGGATTTTAAAACTAATTTGTTATTTAGGTCATCAATATTAAACAGTCTGAAAATGGCCCTACTAGAGATTATCTTTTAAGAGCATAAACTAAAAGCTGGGGGAAAAAAAATTAGTAGTACCCAAGTATTTTCTATATTATCTTTAATGCTAACATTTAAAGAATGGCAGCTATAGAAAAAATCTTAAATGACTAAATGAAAAAAATTTGCATGTCCTGGTACTTCTCAAGCCACATATTTACTGTATGTGTTACATTAAAAGAGTTGATTTTTAATTGTCTTTATAGCTTTTATTTCACATTTTTGCAATCACTTTTACCTTGTTTGTTTTTACTTCAGGATTATTCAGCTATTTATTTCATTAGTATTGAGCAAAGCAAACCAATAGATAAAGAACTGTCTTTTTTAAATCTGTCTTTTATAATCATTTCTTTTTTAAGTAATAAATTTACATTTTATAATCGTAATCATGAAATTGCAAATGAAATCAGTTCAAGAAAGATTAATTCAGTCATGCTCACAGCTGTGAAGATTGTGGAAATAAATATCATTTTGCAATAATGTATTCTTGACAAAGGGCATAACAAAAGAATGAGTTCTATTCAGAGATTGTGGGTATATTTATTTTGCATGTTGGGGGAGGGGCATTCAGCTCTAGCTCTTAGACCCTGACCTAGTTTTGTAGCTGCTTATTATTCAGCTATATGTTTGAGAAATCTCTGTAATTTAATTTGGCATCCTCTTCTGCATGTCTGCACCTAGCAGTAGGGGCTCATGATATAAGCAGTGTCCCATGCTGAATCATATTTATTTTAAAATATCCTAACACACTCCTAACTCAGAAAGAAAGTGTTAATTGTTACCAGAGAACTGCCTGATTACAGACTTGCTGTCCTGTCCAGGACCCTGCCATAATTAGTAACCACTGTTGACATTTAGATTTAAATTGAATTTTCTTCTAATTAAACCCAGAGGGGGTTGATCCTCTCAGATGTACAGGTTAATAAAATTAGTCAGAAACTGTTAAACAGTAAGCTGAATTCTCCAGGAGAGCTTTCTCAATGTATTGTTAAGAATTCTGTAATTAATATTAAAGGCATTCATTAAATTTGAATTGTCTTTTTCTGGTTGGAGTTGCATATGGTTTTGTAACAGTTATTCCTTTAATTAGACCTGTTTCCTTTGATAACTATAGTATTACTAATTTCTCTCATGTTTGTAAATTTAGAATTATAAACACCATTCCCCCTTTCCATTCTCCTATGCATAATTCACACCAGCATTATTCTAGGAGTACCCAATGAATAATAATAAATGCTAAAAATAAATACAGTAGTGCAATGAAATTTTGGTACTCCAGATGACTCTTAACAGCTCTCTATTTGTCACTGGCCTTGCAACAAAGATATTTAAGCTTTGAGCAGGTCATCAGCATTTCCATCAGTATATTTCTCTATCTCCTCCTCACAAGTTTTGACATAACAGTAGCTTGAATTTGGATTGCTCTGTGGAGTGATAGAAAGCAGTTCCAGTTCTACGTAGCAACATAAGCTTTGATTCCTCCTCCCTTCCAGAGACTTGGGGAATAAAAAAAAAATCTCAACTCTCACTATGCAAATATATGACAGGAAAATTTCAAACAATCAGAGATGAAAGATAAAGTGAATTTAGTGGTGTTACAAGGAGATGTCCAGTATTAACCTTTTGATAGCATCTGGACTTAAAGGAACTTTTGAAAAGCAAAGCTTTAGCTACTCTCATTACTGTTTTTTTTTTTTTTTTCTTTCCCTGAACTCCTTTATTTCTTATGTACGCCACAGAATAATAACATGTTGTCAACTTCACCATTGTACAAAAGTCTTGTTTTCAATATACTTATAATAGTTTTATACGTTAATACTTAATAAATAGCACTCTCTAAATATACTGGATAATTGCAGTTTCATTTCTAAAACAATGACAGTTTCCTTCCTCTCCCTACAACCCCCTATAATAAAACCATGTAATCGATGGTACTAGTCACTTTGGGATAATGGGTTTTAGAAAGAGATTTGGCAAGGTGTTTTAATGTTATACTTAACCTCAAAAGAGAAGCACAGTTATTTTATAAAACGTTTCTTAATTTTCTAATCAAAATAAATGGAAGGAAACAATATGACTTCATTTTTCTTGCTCAGTTTACTTAACTAGATTGAATTAAATAAAAAGGTTTCCAGTCACAGTTAGGTTCAGATGGGAAAAACTGAGGGCAGAGTGTGCTTCGCACAGAAATAGTTATGCCTCATGCAAGCCAATCTAAGAGTTAAGAACTTCAAACATGCAGAATTTCAAATTATGGAATGATTTCTTGAACAAAATCTGAAACCTCCTACTTACAGTTTTATGCCTGCAGTACATTATATACTTGATGGTAGCCTTGTGTGGCAAAATCCAAGGTGGGATGTTGCTTAACAGTAAGTTCTATTAGACTGAAATCCAGGACAGGGGCAATGTTCTGGGAGCAGAGGGTGTACTATGAAATAAACAATAGCAAGTCTATGGTGTGGTATAATCTCACCCTGTGGCCTGCCGGATATCCTAGAATTGAGAAAATATTGCGGTGCCCACAGTTGCATGAAGCAATATGTAAACATGAGCTGTTAGTTGTAAGCTTCAAACACAACAGGAATAGAATTGCCAGCATATTACAAAGGACTCTGTATCACAGTATTAACCACAAGTTTAATTTCTTTGTCACCAGTGTTTCCTGACTCAGTTTATTTTAGGGTATTTTTCAGCCTGTGGGAAGAGATGTGGGTGCAGCAAGAGCACACTGCCTGGGAACCAGAGGTTTCTGCTGGTCTCTGCTAGCCAGCTGAGCACACGTGGACTAGTCATTTCGCTCTCATGTTTCAGCTGCCTTCTGGGTAGAGCTGAGAGACAGTAAGCTCTTATCTCCTTATGATTAATATCTTTTGAGTTCAAAAAGAAAGTGAGGTATTTGCAAAAAGATGATGCTTTAAAAAAATGTGCTGTGATCATGATCACTATTTTATTAATGAAAGATAAAATTAATATGAATTAATTTTCTAATTTTATTCCATTAGTTATAACTCCAAGTCTTTTCTAGAGTGAAAACAATATCCCAATTCCAAATTTAGATTGAATATTAATTTTGTTTCAATAAAACATGTTATTTCATGGGAGATCTGTGGTAGAGCTTGAAGCCTCTTGTCAGCTCAGGTTAAGTTCTCCAGAGATGTGTGTTCATTCTTGTAGGGGGTGACAATGTCTCTTAAATAATCTTTCTTAACTATCCCACTACCTGGGGTCTGTCTTTCCCAGTTGCTTCTCCCTTACACCCCCTGCCAATATTCCCAGGGTTCCCCAAACTTATTGCTAAAATGCCCTTTTCTTAAGTTACCCCCAACCCTTCTCCAAACATGGGGTCAGACTCTGGTTCTAAATAATTAATAATCAAAGGTCCTCCAATGGTCTTTAATCCAAATATCAGATTGTTTATTGGTTTAATTCACCATTAAATTTCTAATTTTTAGAGTAGGATTGTAAGTCATTTATGCATTTTTATTATAACCACATTAAAGAAACAAAAGTTTGATTGAATTTTGTCGAAAGGAGGCCAGGGTGACTGAGGAGGAGGGTCTATAGCATCAAAGTGGCTTTAGCTGACCCAGGAATGAGTCAGACCTCTATAATTGGACCACATTGGAATTAACTTCATCCACTCTTAATCTGTGTGTCAGACCTCACCTTGACATTTAATCAATTCCTCTGTGGAGCATTTTTGTCCCCATCATGTGCACAGCATTGGTTCCTTTAAGGAGTAGTATTGGGTTGGATGTTGATCACTGTTTACAAGGAAAAGCAGGTAAGTAGGCCCCAGAGCAGAGGTGGCAGGAGAGAAGCTAAGGTATTTGGGTTATTATTTTGTGCCAGGCAACAGGGTCAGCATTTTCACATATGATATCACTTAATCTTCAAGTGAAACCCAAAAGAGAGGTGGTATTATTACTATTATTCTCAGCTTATCAATTAGGAAACTGATAGGAGGAGAGGGGAAAGGTTAAATACCTTAATCAAAGTTCCAGACTGCTATTTTTATCGTGCAGCCCAAAGAAGCAAGTTTTAAAAAAAGACATGATGAATAAATACAGATATTTCAGAACTCTTGAAAAGGGAGTGACTGAGTTTTATCAACCCAGAGTGCCATGTATAGAAAGAAAGTTTAGGCTCTCTTAAAAAACAAGCACAAACAAAAATCCTCTCTTTCTTCCCAAAGCTTTTCAGTTAAAAAGTGTGCTTGGGGTGGTGATTTCTGCTGGGCGACTCAAGGCTGCTTTAGCAGACGTTCCTGGTTCAGTCTGCTTCTTTGCAGGGCAGGGATCCCACCAGGGAAAGCTGCTCATTGTGCTTATGAGATAGAATAGAAATAAATAGGATTTACTCCAAGAGTTTTTGATGGATTGAAATCACATTGGTGGCAGGCTAATCCATGGTCTCTTTGTTACCTTGGCTCTTGTTAAATAATGTCCAGTTACTACCTGTATCTTTATGTTCTTTAGATAAATTATGTGTACTTGTCAATACTGACATGTCCATGAGTCAAGTGAAAGGGGATCTAAAATACAATGTATTTGAAATTAGCTTCATGGTTTTTCCATGAGTTCTTCCTTTATCCAGGCAAACTTCTTTTCCCAGAGGTGCTAGCTTAATTTCATTTCAAGGAACAGTAATGAGAAACACCCTTTCTTACTATCATAAGATTGCGATTCAGCTATGCAAATGGACACACATACTGGCCACCTGCACTTTATCAGGGAGGCCAATGAAAGTGACATGAGCAACAATCTTTGTCAAAAACACTAACGTCCTCTCATTTAACTTCCATTTGTTTTTAATAGGGGTGTGACTATAGGAGAAGTAAACTTGAGTTCCCTTAGTGTATCTAATGGGGATAATAGAATAGCCTCATTATAAAGCATTGTCGAATACATTATTATATTTGATCTTCATAATAACTCCATGTGGTTGGCATTATTATTCCCATTGTGTCAAAGAGGGCTTTAAGGGCCGAGATTCTGAAAGGTTAAATGGCTTCTATAATCTCACAAAATTATCAGTTGGTACACCTGGGATCACAATCCCATTATAATATTTTGCACTGTGGTAGAATCCAGTATGATTACAACAAGTAACTGGAAATAAAACCTTCACAAATTTTACATTTCAATTTTGGTTGGCCTCTTCATTCTTTAACTTATATGCAGTATTTTAATATCAGCAGCTCCCCGCCCAAAATACCTTAACTATCTCTTGCAATTTTTAAACTCTTCCATGACAGTCTTTTAAAATACAGTAATAGCAATGGTCATAAGAATAGCTAAAATTTGTGACCAGCTTTTGAAGTGTAAGGCAACTTACTAAGCATTTTATTTGTACTATGACATTTAATATTTGCAATAATCTTTTGATTAAATACTCTCTGTATGCTCATTTTATTCATGAGAAACTCAGGCTTCCAGATTCTAAGTAACGAGCGCAAGTGATTTTTTTTTTTTTATATCTACTTAACAGGAAGAACTCAAAAGTGAATCCAGACCTAGCGCTAGAGCCAATGTTCATAAATTCTACACAATTTTGTATGTTAGAGATGAACTTTGAAGATCACTTTTTAAATCAAGAGTAATTTTGATAGAACCTCTCTATCTCCCCAATCTTCCAAATCAAACAAAAGCTCTGAATTTAGAGAAAACATCCCATTTTTCTTCCCTGTTTATGCCAAATCTGGACTACAAATTACTGACAGTTGGTCAGATTTTTAAATACATTTTTTATTTGCATCTTTCTGTTTATTTCTCACCTTCTTTTGCTGTTACAATGTTGTAGTCACATGAGATTAAATGGCTGCAAAAGCTACAAAACTGGGAATTGGTCATTTTTTATTTGATTCCTCTGAAACAGTGACCTATGCTTGTGGTAGAAAAGGAGAGGATCTGGAAGAAAATCCTCTACCTCACGGAGAAACAAAGAAAAAAGAACAGGTAGCACGAGGAAGGGAGAAAGGGGTGGAGAGGAAAAGAGAAGAGAGAAAAAACAGGAGAGTACAAGGTGGGAGATGAGAAGGAGTGCTCATTAAGAAATAAAAAAAGGAAGGCAAGAATGAATAAAGAAAGGAAGGAGGGAGGGAAGAGAAGAAAGAAAAAAAGGAGGAGGGAAGGAAGGAAGGAAGGATGGATGGGAGGGAAGAAAAATTAAACAACATTTAAGCCAAAAGAAAGTAATATCTACTGAAATCTTTCTGACTCCACCCCTCCTTTCATGCTCCCCAAGAAAAAGCATTGTTTGTAGCTTTAAAACCAGCTAACTGAATATTAGTAATGTACCAAATTCTGTTAAGAAATAAACTTATTGGTGGCCATATTTGAGGTCATCTACACTGTGACAGCGTGACTTGCCAATGAGATTTCCAAGGGAAAATGTGTACAAGACAGCCACCATGAGAAACATTTCCACCTTGAGGACGCCACCGCATGGAGAGGCTTCCCTTGGAATGTGTCATTTCCATTGAACTCTGCAGGACTTACGACTGGTCATTAAATCTCATGGCATGTTTAGAGCAATGGCTCTTGGTCAGGGGGAAATGTGTTTCTGTTTAGAAGCCTCCACCTTCAGAGGAAGAAGCACCAATCTTGACAGGGGCCTGTCACTAGGACAGCCAGTGCTTTCAAGGCTTAGAGCAGGCCTCACAGATAAAAGCAAATCAGTCCCTCTGCCAGGGCGTGGTGTAAGTGAGCAGATTTCTTTCCTTTACTGAGAGGTAGCTTTATTCAATGAATCTCCCAGTTTCTTATTTATCCATTTATCCATTAATACTCATGTCACACAGGCAGTAATTTAAACCTGTACAAATTCTATAAGATATTTGATTCTACTACTAAATTAGCCTCAAAATGTGGATAATTAGATAACTTGTAAATCTGGATATAGCATACTGCAGTTCTTTCATTCAAACAAATGCACAGATAATGTAACCAGTCTTTTACCAATTGACCTGAGGAAATGAAAATCACTCAAATTAAACTTGTTCTCATTTGATTTAAAAGACTAAGAGTAAAAAGGAATAATTTTAATCTATAAAAATAATTTTTTAAGTGTAGTATACTTTCTCTATTCTGAATGTCCAATCATGAGTTAAAATTAAAATTCACTGGATGTTGAAGCAGGTAAGAGATAAGTGTGTGGGAAAAAGGCTAAATTTAAGATAACTAGGATCTTCTTAAGAAAGAAATCTTTGCCTCAATTAGGCTATCAGTGGTATAGCTGAGAACCTTCCACCTTCTTAGATAAGCTTCAAAAAGGCTATTATCACATACACTAGTGTTGTTGTTAACCATGTAGTTTAATATCTTTAGACAATATTTAAATAACGTCAGCATATGATACAGTTTCATGGACAGAATGATTAATTAAGTTTGCCAAAAAATGTCAGCATTTCTTTTATTTATTTGTTTACTTATTGATATGACCCCACAGTATTCCAGAAAGAATTGGAGGAGATTCCATTGTGCTTTCAAAAATAGATTTCCTTCCCTCTGAAATTGCGGTTTGGTAGTAAACAAATTACATTGATCAGATATCATCATTTAATTGTGTTTTTTGATTTCTATCCTCAACTGAATGTTTCAGTTCCCTTCATATTTTCTCTGAACATAGTCCTTAGTTCATACCATTGGATGTACTTTTTTTCTCAAACTCTGGTAACTAGTCAAGAACCAGCCCCAAGTACTGCATAAAAAACTACACATATTACCTTCTACTGAAAAGTTCATACATTGCTGTTTATATGTGCCATTTTTCTTTTTTTCCTACTAATTTTAGACATTTCCAGTAGTTTAATTTTTCAAGAAAGAATTTCATTGAACTGTGTCAAATGATAGCGTATGATAAAAAAGTTGCATAATTAAAAAGAAATTATTACAATGCCATACTTTCCAGTAGAGCAGTGAGGATGACTGGCAGCTCTGAAAGCACGTGGGCAGTGGTTTGTTTTGTGGACGCTTGGAGAATGCATGGGGCTGGCAAACACACTATCGTCAGGCCCAGGGTGGTTTGCTGAGGGATATCGAGCTTTTCTGAATCTTCATAGTCCAGGGTTTTTCTGCCCAATTGCAACATGATTCAATCCATCAGCAAGTGTGTACTAGACTCATGCCTGCGATCAGCTATGCATTCTAGAGTTAGAGTGGAGGATTCATCCAGGAATTGGAGCTTAAGCATGAGAAGACACAGCTGAAATACCTGTCTTAAATGGAGTTTTGTTTTTTTTCTCCACGTTATTTATTTTTAAATCTGGAGGTCTATGCACAAAAATATCCCACTGATTCTAAATTTTGGTTAACTTATTACAATTAGCTATGTAAAGTTAGTATCTCAAGAATTAAAAGCCAATGGTATACCTAAGGCCTAAGTTAGATATTATGTTTAAAGGAAGGTAGCTGATATTAAGTCAATATTTAATGAATGTTACTCGAGGGTGAGATACATACTAAGTCCTTTGGGAGAAATATAAAGTATAGAAGAGATGAGACACCTGTCCTTGATAAGCTTGCAATGTTGGGTCTTTGACAATGGGGATAGAATTACAGGACTCAGATCAAAAGTTTAGAAGCATATACCTAAATACAACTTTGTTTTCTTCCCTACATCCCTTTCCTTCTTCCAATAAAAAGGTCCATCAGAATAGCACAGCAGTTACTGTGCCAAAAGAAGAAGTAAATCTATCAGGACATAGGATTATTTTTAAAGCCAGTGATAGGACCCAGTGAGTTAATGAAACAGCAGCTGGTTTTTCTGAAACTATTTGTTTTATTCTTTCTCAGGACTCTCACACTTTCTCAGGACTCTGTGCAAAGCCCAGAGGCTTAGGATCTACATGTAAAATGTTTATTTCACTAAATAAAAGCAGCTCAGACACAATCAATTGAAACATGAATGTTCAGAGAACATTTGTTTTTTGACAAATGAAAGGGAAATGCATTGCCTGCTTATTCAAACATTAGAAGGTCTGGAATCCATGCAAAATGTCTCCATAAGCAAGAGCATATGACAGGGAGAGCACTGGACAGTAACTGTGCACATTTGGCAAACTGAGGCAGAGAGGGCAGCCAAAGACTGTACCTCTAAAGATCTGGCAGGCACACACCCTGGGGTGTGCTGCTTTCCTAGTAAAAATATTTGAGGAAAAAATGAATCAGAACTGCTAAACTAACAGCTTTAAATCCACCCAGGACAGCAGTTCCCTTTCAACAGTAGCCTAGGGGCTGGTGGATACCAGGAGGTTGGGCTTTGAGCTTCACTACAGTACTGTGAAGAAAAAAAAAACCAAGACACTGTGTTTCAGTTCCAAGGTTGTCAATGAACAAGTCTGTCATTCCTATACCTAGCTTGATTATCACGTCTTTTCTCATTATTTTGTGCTCATTAAGAAAAAAAAAATCATAGAAATTTGGTGATTATATTGCTGTTTATGTAGCGAAGTCTTAACTATTTAGCTATAATTTGTTGTAATAATTCTTACTTTTCCAAGATGTTAATGTTATTATTTAACAACTGCAAAAATGTGATAAAATTTTAATTATTATGCATAGGATCCCATTTGCCAGCAATTATTAATTTATGGGAAGTATTACCTTCCTTAAAGGTTTATTTAATATGTCTAAACACATAATAGCTAGGTTGTAATACTTGCTATAATCATTTTCTGTGTCTAAGTTTTTATTTATTGATTTTAGAAAAAAGGAGGAAAGGAGAGAAAGAGGGGGGAGAGAGAGAGAGATCAGTTTGTTGATCCATTTATTTATGCATTCATTGATTGATTCTTGTATGTGCCCTGACCGGGAATCAAACCCTCAACCTTGGCATATGGGGATGATGCTTGAACCATCTGAGCTACTTGGTAAGGGCTGTAATTATTTTCATTATAGAATTTTTTAAATGAACTTGTGAAAATTATATTTTCATGTTAAGGTTACACAAAATAAATTTCTGAAGATATTTAAATATTAGTATTCTTTGCAAACTAAAATCAAAATATAATCACATATCCCAAGTATAGGCTGCTATGCTGGATTTCTTTCAACACTGGAATAAGTGCACAAACATTGCTATTTACTATAACCACAATAAAAAGCATTTTAATTCATTATGCTGCTATGATAATAATAAAAAATAACCCAATATTAATATAATTGTCACTATTTCCTGTGTTGTCTGGTGTATATGTCAAGCACTGTATTAGGTATTTAGATGATCTCACTTAATTTTTAAAACAGTCTCTAAAAGATAGGAACTTTTGTCTCATTTTTCCTATAAATTAGCTGATTCTGCCCTGGAGGTTAAATAGTTTGCTTAAATTTTCATTGTTAAATAGTGGTGAAACCAGGAATCTTATAAAAGATCATGCTCTTTCTGATCTTACTTTAAGTCCAATAAAAACTTCTTTTTCCAGTGGATTGCAGATCTTTTATTATAATGCATATCCATATTAATGTCTCTATTGTATTTAAAATATGTTTCATGTGTGGATTAATTCCATAAGTCAGCCCTTAGAACGATGCCTAAAAGCTTGACATACTTAAGCAACCACAAAAATTGAGATAGTGTGTTGTGGATATTACTAAAAGTCACCTCAGTGGGGAAAAGATAAAGCTACAGAAAATTGCAGTTGACTGGAATCAAACTACACTAGTTGCTTACAATTGATTGTGTGTTATTCAACCACAAAGATAAATTAGAACATGGACTACTGCAATAGAAAAGTGGTTTAGATGTCACAGAGACAGTATGACTATTTTTATCTCTCAGCTGTAAACCATAGCTTACAGTGGCTGAAATGACATTGAACTGTTTTTCTCCTTGATGATTTACAGCCTGTATAGTGCATTTGTAAGAGCAGATGTCACATTTTATGTATTTGAAAGTGTCAACGCTGCTGACTTATGTCTGAAGATTCTGTTCTGGAATCAATAGAATGTAGTGATTTCCATTTTTTAAAAGTGATTTTCCCAACATCGTAAAAAACATATAGTGACTACTGGTCATTAGAATGCTGCACTTAAACTCTTATATTAGGTCTTGTACTTTACATAAACCATACTATTGATGATTATTTTGTGAAATCTGATTCGAATGAACAAGGCAGCTTCTAGTGAGCTGACCATGTTTGTGCTTAAACAAATTAAAAAATGTTTGCATTTCATCCTAGACATAGCTGTCCAAAGCCTAAGATGGATTGAGCAAAGGAAAATGCATCAGGGTTTTCATAATAAAAAATTATTCCCAGAAAGTCCACATATACTTTATTCATTCCATATTTTAAATTGATTTTCATTTTACCATTTAGGGTGCAGTTACTGGTAGTTCCATCTTTTAAAAAGTCAAATTTGCATTTAAATAGAAACTGTTTCAATCATTTAACATCCGAAAACCTGAACATTTCATTCATTCTCTTTTTTTTTTTTCATCTCTTTTATGCCTTTCACTGTTGGAAAAAATCTTGTGTTGTACTTTTCCATAGTTGTCATGAATTCTGAACTTGAATAAAGACTGTAAGCTCCTTCTTCCTTATGTCTCTCATTAAAATCCCATTGCTAATAGATCTTGGTGCATAGGCCAGACTCAGGTGAGAATGGAGTAAAAGCAGAGTGTGAAAAACTTCATAGGTGACAAGTCATGGCAGCACAATATTTTATTCAATTAGATCTGGAAAAAAAATCTCAATGAATATAACTTAACTAAATGTAGTAACCAAATAGATAAAAAGGCATTGAAAATAATAACCATGTAATTTGTTATTTTTTAAAATATTGAGATAATAAAATAATTTTTGTTACCTAGTAATGACAATGTAACTATTTGCATGAAAGAGTGTACATCTGTAAAAATATTTTGAAATTTGGTTTGATCTTTGTTTATTTAAGAAGAATAAAAGCCATTTATTTCTTAAAGAAAATGAAAGCAAAGATAAGTTTTATCAATATGTAATTAGCTCGGAAGCCTCAAGTTAAAAATTCAAAAACAATAAAGCATGGACTTAAATATAAGGAAATGAAATTTTCCTTGTCAGCATTTGTAGACATCTATGTGTCTCTTTTCATTCACTTGAGACACCATTTCTAATAATTTGAAGAACATCAAGAAAAGGCTTTAGTCGACATGAACTTGTAGTGCATTCATTCTACCACAAAACAGCTCACTGTTCATGACTGATTTATTCCAGGTAAGAAGGACTATTATTTTATTGTCCATATACTGTCTCCTTATAAAACAAAAGAAAAGCACTGCCATGACCAGAATGACTTAGTTGGTTGTGCGTTGTCCCACAAAGCAAAAGGTTACCGGTTCGATTCCCCATTGGGACACATGCCCGGGGTTGCAGGTTCTGGCCCCAGTCAGGGCACATACAAAAAGCAACTGATCAATGTTTCACTCTTGCATTAATGTTTCTCTCCCTCTTTCTTTCTCCCTTCTCGTCTCTCTAAAAATAAATAAAAATAAAATCTTTTAAAAAAAACACTATAATATTTATTCACCTGATAATATTATACACATATTAAGTGGTTACAAGTCATTTTAAAATATTGGGCTTTTTAAAAATTATGTGCCTACATTTTTAAATAAAATATTTTAGTATTTTAAATTGTACCATTGTCAAGGTGTTCCTTGACAATGGAGAGATATTTTTATCGATAAAGGGAAAGTTGTCAAAACCCACTTATTCCTAAGACTTAATAATTCTGTGAGTATTTTATTATTTCTTTTTCTCCGTCTCTTTTGATTAGGGGTGTGTGTTTATGTGTGTGTGTTTACAACACATATTATTTTGTCATCTGACTGACCATATAGCTATTTCCAAAATAGCAGACCAAAGTTACTCAAAAGAATAGTACTCTTTAGTCTCCTTTTTTTTTGTTCTATTAACAGGTCCCTATCTCTAGAGGTCCATATTTTTATGGATGTCAAACTCAGCTCACCCATTAAAATTCACATCTGAAACTTATTTGCATCCTTGCATGATCACATAATTGAGTAAGGCACAAAATACCCTCTTCTCAATTTTGATCAGTCCTGTCAATTCAAGTGCCATCATAATGGATGATTGATTGCAGTGAATTGCTATAGTTGGTTTTCCTATTATTAGACATTTGCCTGTTTCTGAATGCAATTATTTAAGGTGGGGCAGGAGGTATGGGTTTGGTAGAAGTGAGGGAAATTGAACCACAAATAGTTAATAGCATTTACGTCAAGAAAACAACTAATGTTGAACCAGAAGAGGAAAGACAGAAACAACTGTCAGATCATCCTCGCTGTTTCTTTGACGTATGAGCATCATAGTCTACACCTGAAAGGCTGTAACCTTGAAACTCAGTCTAACCAAAGGAACCTGGGAAAGTCCTTCATGTCACGTGGGAGGTGAATAAATTGAGGCAGAAAAAGAATGATCTTAGTTCTTGTAGATGTTCAGCCAGCCCATTTCTGCTTAGAGACTGTTACAGAGATTTTTATTATGCCAGAGACTACAATAATTACCAGTTGTACCGACCTTGCTATCATAATGCTATTATGAGTCCATATTCTCTTCCTAGTTTACAGAACTAGATAGGTTAGTACAAAGAGAGGACAACACACCCAAATGATATAAGAAAGTACTTTTAAATTTCATAATTGAATTGCCTTATTTGAATTTAATTTCTTGAATTATTTCAGTATTTTCCTCTGTGTCCTGAATATCATAAGAGTAGTGATATGTGACAAAAAGAAAATTTTCTTTGGAGTTGTGATCTCTTTAATGTATGTAAGTGTATGTTTCTGATTACTGATATAATATTAGTATACAAATGTCAAACATCACAGAAATTTTTTCTCTCAATTTCAATATACAGATATCCTAAAATAGTCAAGAAACATTGATCCAGAGCAAGTTACCTACTAAGTAACAAGGCTAAATAATTTGAATTTAGTTAATTATACAGACCTGTAGTGGGATTAAAAGATTCTCCTGCTGAACTAAGTACAGAGGTCCTCAAATAGCATTGCTTAATTCAATGCTGTTTCATTATCATGTTGATGAGAGTGAAAGAAAATATATTCCTGGCAGGGCCACTGTCAGTGTGAGGTTTGCACTGACCTCATATCTGTGTGGGTTTTCTCCTGGTACCCTGATTTCCTCCCGCATCCCAAAGATGTGCACCTGAGGTTAGCTGGTGTGTCTCCAATGTCCCTGTCTGAGTGAGTGTGGATGTGAGTGGCCCAGCAATGGAAGAGCGTCCCATCCAGAGTGGGTCCCACCTTTTGCCCTGAGCTGCTGGGACAGGCTCCCACCACCTGGACACTCAACTGGAATGATTGAGTTGGAAAATAATGATTTTACTTCTTTTTTCTTTTTATCTTTTTAAAATGTGTGTACATTTATTTCAGTGTTTAATATTAGAAGTGCTTTGGGTCTTTAGGAGTTTGCTGATGTTTTCATGACCAGAAATATGTCTTAGGAGCTTAACTCTTGTATATATCAATTAGGCTAGGGTCAATTTGGCTTCTTTTTATGCCATTTTGCTTAAAAATTGCAGTTTTCAAGAATCTGTTGATGACGTTAAGTGAGGATTGTATGTCTAAAGAAGAAATTCTTTTACTATAGGTTAATCTAAAAGATATTTATAATGCAAAACTGGCTCAGTTATAAATCCAGCAGGTAAGTTAGTATCTAACTTCATTTTTCTATAGCATCCAGCTCATTTTCCCAATGAACTTTAAATAATATTCATGTAGCCTCTAGCACCTCCTTTATACATGTTGAGTATTCCCATAGTGTCTTCATTATAATTACTTTATTATTTCTATAGTGGATCACCATAGATGTGATTTTCCTTTCTTATCACTTTCTCTTTAATATCACTTCTCCCTTGCTGCCAATCAATTTGATTTAGCTTTATTTTATAACCCCCTCAGCTATTATCTGTGAGAACTGAATATACACATCCATTCTTTTCATTTCCTCCGACAGATTTCCTATGCTTTTACCCTGTGTATCCTTTCAGATCAAATCCTTCCTCCTACAAAGGCATGACATATTTTCAAAGGATACCCAATTGTGTGTGTTGTGTGTGTGTGTGTGTGTGTGTATGCATGATATATATTTTAACTAAATACCCAGATCCATAATTTCCCTTGGTCTTTCTGTCTTGATTTCTGGGATTGATAGCTCCCCATACTTCTTTCTAAAAATATATATATACATATATCACCAGACCGTTAGATCTGTGGTGCTTTTGCCTCCAGTGACTTTCTCTGCCTGTCTTTGTCACACCTGCACAAGAATAGTTCTGCTGCAGAAACTCATGAATCCATCTCTTTCACATATGTCCTCTATACCAGCATTCTTATCTCAAAGTGATCAAATCTCAGCGTGTGTATTTTATATTTTACATCAAAATATGTCCGAGGTAGTCACCAGCTCTCTAGCTTCGCATCTTTTTTTTACTTTCCCCTTCAGGGCCTACAGTATTTACACAATAGTTTTGACAACACTTTCAATTCCTGTTTTTTTAGCTTTCAGAAACCTGGTCTACTTTACCTCTTAGTTTCTTTTCTCTTTTGACTTGCTATCCAATGCAGGGACTTAACTTCCTTTTTTTGGTACTTTAATTTCTTATCTCTTCCTGAAATTATTGACTGATGTTCCTAAGATTAAAGAATTCAGTTTTTAATTGTTCTTGGACTTCTTCATCAGGTTCATTTTTAATGAACTGGCCATGCAGATTATCTTTAAATTAGTTATTTTCAATCATGTTTCTAACCTCAAAAGCAAAAATATCTTGTTCTCAGCTTATGCTACCCCGATTACCAATGAGAGTTGCAGAAATTCTCTATGGCAATTTGAATTTAGTTTCTTTTCAGTTATTGGGAAGGCTCAGCTGCTTTTACAGACTTATGTCACCAAAACAAATGTTTTAATTTTAAAGCAAACATTTTGATTATAAACATGATGCCGAAGAATACATTTGGTAGCTACAGGAAGCAACAGATTGAACTAAATTAATAAAATTAATTTAGTAACTGGTGATATTGAAATGTGCTCTGTTGGTAGAATTCAGGAGATTTAGAGAATTCACTTAATTTTTTTGCACTGAGATTATCATACTGTTTGATATAAAGGTCAACCTTCGGAATTTCTTATTCAAAATAAGAAAGTTTTCTGAATTGATTATACAGTTAACAGAATCTTTTTGGGCAGTGAACTTTGATTAAATGTTTCTTTTGGTGTGCTACTGATTAATCACTAAAAGATTTTTCAAATCTTACCATATATTTTTATTGAGTCAGAGCTAATTATTTTCCTCATATTAAATTATTTTTACATGTTCACCATTGATTAACTAATATTAATATGGCCAAAATATTATATATGATATAGTCTCAGTATTTGTATATTACTAGCCTAAGAATAAATAATTACCAAGTTTATAATACCATTTTAAATTACATGTATACTTTAAATGTATACTTTATTCAGGGTCAGGGTCAAAGTAAGACATTACAAGTAAAATATTAGTTTGACTATCTATTGGGTGTGACCAAACCTTTATTTTTAGACACCCTCTATGCTTAGTATGATCTTGTCAAATAATCATCTGCAAACACAATATTTAAGTGGAGCAGGGGAATAACTAAGTCATTGACTCTGACGTCCTTCTGCTCTTGGCAGGCTGATGAGTGTAGTTGTTCCAGCTGGATGGGATGGGAGCCTGTGACTCGGAAGCTTTGAGGCCTAGCGAAAGTCTTTAGGAGTGAAAGGCTCATCAAAGTCATAGTCCCCAGACACACATGCACTTAAATTGGGTCCACAGATTGTTCAACCTGAACTGTTGGTTCATGTCTTAATCCTCTGGTCTCTGGCCTGGCCTTAGTTTCGCTTGTTTCTTCTCTCTAAATTGCTCCCAACAATAACTTTCAAAGCAGCCCTGCCCTTGTTTCAATTCTGATCAAATTGGTTTGTGGATACCAATTTTTTTCATGGACTCCTGCACCTTTCAGAATTCTACCTATGAGTGTTGGGGGGGGGGGGTGAGGGGAGGCTGTGTCTCCTTTAGGGTTTATTTTGCATTGGAGATAGTCTTACCTTTGTGTTTCTGTAAGGCCTCTTTCAGAGTGTGCTGACAGAGGGATCAGTCAGTCTGGTTCTGGCTACTAGACTAAAGATGTGTGTTTCATATCGTGGTGCATTTCTTAAAATAGTTATGTAGGAAAGCAACCACCACAGCTATGTGAGTTTGAAAGAAAGCTCTGGAGGCAGGTCTCCATTGCAGAGACTGAAAAGGGGGCTGTCATGTCTTAACTGACTGAGCCTTCAGTGAATTCTACCCAAACACCTCATCAACTCAAACTCAAGTACCATGGTCTTTTCAAAAGAAATTGGTATGACTATTTCATTGTCATTTTTATTAAATAACAAATAGTTTTCTAATGACTGTAAATGTAGCTGTAATTTTACTATAAAATATTTTTCATTAATCTTTTTCTCAAGTAAGAACAGAAAAAGGAGGCTGTTTAGCATCAAAGGACACAAAGAAGTAGATTAAAGTTATAGGAAAGGGGCATTGGCATAATTAATTTTTTCATTATTAAGTTACCTTCCCTTATTTGCTTGTTCTTGTTGTTGTTGTTGTACCCCACAAAGGCAAATTAAAGAAAGATAAATTATTATAATCTAAGATGTATGCAGAACTACAACCTTGATGATTCTGAGATGGAGGCTGGATGCTCCTCAGAAACGAGACTGGGAGGGAAGACTCTTGAAATTGGACTTAATAACTGGACTTCACCCTGGCCAGATCTTCCCCAGTCAACGCCCACTCTCAGTCTCTGCTTAGCCTTGTAGTGTGGCAGGACACTGTGAGGCCTTTTGGTAAAGACTAATTAAACACTACGTGTAGAAAATTTGAGCCCTGAAATATATTTTACACATGCAAAGCATTTTCAGGGAAGAGTGCATTTTTTCACATTCCCCAGGACTGAAAAGAGAGTGGAAATATGCTTGTCAGAAAGAGTAAAACTGCTATAAAAATTACAATGTTCAAACTGGACGAGGAATAGATTTCCATATTTATTGAGTAAGGGGAGAACAGACCCAGTAATGGAGGGAATACCAACTAGATGAGATGTGGCATCTGGGACAAGTAAATTAAAATGATTCCCTGCCCCAGGAAAAACCCACTAGAAACAACTGCTTTTTACTGTATCTCATTACTGAGTAAGTCACCTCAGTTTTGAAATGGCACAAAGTAATCAAAATGATATTTTACCTGTTGGTAAGGATTCATTCAAGCAAGTACATCAATCACTGAGGTGCAAGATGCCAAAGTATATTTTTCATGATGGAAAAGATGACCACCATAGGAAGAGATGGGTCTAATTTCTCTCCTCCCATTTATTATATTTTTGCAACACAAAATGAATATATATTTTTTTCTGTTTTGGAGATAATCACTTTTAAGTGTATTTCTAAGTTGATCATTTAAATCATACATTTTTAGTCATATGTGTGATACAGAGGCATGAAGAGTAACTATGTACACTATGCAATTTGATATAAATTATGTAAGTTATAAGTAGCATAATTTGATTTAAATTATAAGTAATATTCATTGTGACATTAAAATGAAAGAAGATGATTATCATTTTTTTACCACCTTCATTTTGCTTCTTAGGGCAATGTAGTTCATTGAGTGTTTGCAGTTCACTCTCTTAAGGGTAAAATCAGAAGAAATTTGGGGTCCATTAACAGAAACTCAGAATACTTATTTTGTTTTGGGAAATTGAAATAGAATTTTTTGCTTTGGAAAATAAATCCCTAGCTTTTGTATTATGGTATTTAGTTTATAAAATTTTAAAATCCCACATTGTTATTAATAATAACTGCTGTACTTAGATCTGTATCTCCATTATCATAACAATTATTCCTCAAGTGAAGTTTTTAAAAGTTAGTGGCAGATGATATTGGTGATGAAAGATTTTAAAATTTAAGTAAGCTTTGCTCTGCCACTGTCCAGTAGGACAGATGGTTGTGTAAATAATGTATCAAATGTCACTGTGAGGTACACAGGATGTAAGGGTGTACAATACATGGAAGGGGCAGTGATACGGAAGAGGGGAGAACTCTGAGAAAGAAGTTGACTGCAGTGACCAGGAAGTAATAAAGAGCTTTCAGCTCCTGCAGTTTTCAGGGTAGGGGGCTGCATCTCACCGCAGGAGAGGTCAGCTGCTCTTCCACAGTGCATTGTCACCTCTATGGAAATGAAAATCAGAGCAAAAAGGGAGAGAAGCCAACAGCTTTCTTTGAAACAACTGAGTTTCAGGTCATCTCTGAAAAGTTAGGAAGTAATCTTTCAGAGGACATTTTTTTTTTTTACTGCTTTTAGAGAGAGAGAGAAAGGAAGAGAGAGGGAAACATCAATGTGAAAGAGAAACACCGACTGGTAAACTCCCATACATGCCCCAACCAGGGACTGAACCTGCAACCTGAGTGTGTGCCCTAACCGAGGATCAAACCTACAACCTTTCAGTCCATAGGACAATGCTCCAACCAGCTGAGCCACACTGGCCACGGCTGATTTAATCTGTGTTTTACATTGCATGGCCTTTCCATACACGCATCCTCTGTTTTGGATCACAAGAGTACCATAGAGCTTCTGCCACTGGCTATACTTAGAGGTTAGCAGTAGGGAATTAGCAGTCATTCCAGGAGAAAATTCCAGCATTCCAGACAATAAGACTTTTCCACTAGAGGGACTTAGAATTCTTAAGAGCCCTAAGGGATTTAGTCTTTTCTAAAATTAAAACAAACAGCAACAACAACAACAAAAAAATCCTTTGTGAAGCTACAGTCTAAATATAGACATATAACTTTACCGATCGTTTTCCTTCATGAAAAAGGGTCTGTTTGTGTGTATATCTGTTATATTCATTCCCTCATTATGTGAATTTGAATGGATTTATCCATACTTCCCTCATCACAAGTGATTATTTTTCTGGGCCCTTCTCTCAGGAACTGCCATACTCCTAGATTGAGCTTCCTCTGGAAATGCAAACTTTTCTATACTGAAGTCTATACATTACTGGAAGGACTGACAAAGAAAGAAGGCCGTGTCCAGTTATCCACTCCCTTGCTTTCTGGCTATTCTAGATTTGGCTAAGGTTTCTAGAAACTCCTGATAAATACCAACAAGAAAATTTTGTGGATGTAGGTTACAATAGGCTGTGTTCCATTTTTGAAAACTTTCCGTAGTAGAACATCTCACAAAGCCTATACTTAGACCATATATTATGCTACCATGGCAACTGGTCACCCAGCCAAGTGGGGAATCCTGATTTCGGTATTCTAAAATGTGGTGAGATGCTTTCCCCTTAGATCATCATAGAAGACTCTACAATATAATTTCCCAGAAGAACTATTACAAATAAATCAAGAATGCAAATTATTTACAGACAAAAATCTTTGACTCAAGAGTAAAAGTCTGTGATCTTAAATTTAGAGACCTATACTCAAGTTAGTCCTCCCTCCTGCCTTTAACCTGATCTAGCATCTTGAACATTGAATAGCATGACTAAAATGAAATGCTCCATCAACCCTAGAACCCCATCTTGGTCTTACCCCTGGGTCTTATCACTGTTGTCTCAGAAGAAACTTTGGCCTCAACATGTCTTAAATATATTCATTATCTTTCCATGGAAAGCTTTGCTGTTCTTGCACCTGTGGGTGAGAAAGACATTTCCCATCTGGCCCCAAAATTTCTAGCCTCAGCTTTGGAACATCCAGTGCTTACATAATAGGTTCCTCCTTCCACCATTCCTGGTAGAACTTCATTAATATTCATCAAAGTCAGTGTACCTCTTGAAGAGGTTGTAACCATAAAAGTCTCTTGCACACATCTCCATCTCCCCGAATAAAATCTACCCTTAGCATGTTTGCTAGATCTCTCAGATATAGAATTTCTGGAGTGCTTCTTGTTAGAAAGTCCTTTTCTGTCAACCCCTAGAACAAAATTGGTGACTCTTCCTGGTTTAGGTTCCAGACTATCCGTGAGCTCCTGCTGTCTGTTTGGTTGTTCCTCCAGGTCTCTCCCCACCTACCTGAGTCCATTGACCACCAAGCCTTTCCAGACAATGATCCCACATTCTCCCACACTTCCTGTTCTTTCACTTTTTTAAAAACTTTGGTGTGTGAGGAGAGCTCATTCAAACTTACATTGTTGGGATCTTATATAATGAACATACATTCCATGTGTAAACACAGCCACAGATAAAGAAAGATACTTTCTTTACATTTTATCATCTTCTTCTTTAAACTTAAAATTGTAGGTAAAGAAGAGAATTGAGGTTAAAAAAAAATTGAGCCAGTTTAACAGTGATGAGAGTTCTATTTGGTTGACTTCAAAAAAGTTGAGTAATAAATAAGTCACGGATGTAATGTACAGTGTAGGGAAAACAGTTAATAATATTGTAATAACAGGTGTTTATCAGACTTACGGTGACCATTTCATAAGATATGTGTGTCAAGTCACTGTGTTGTATACCTGAAACTAATATGATGTTATATGGAAACTATACTTTAAAAAGAGAGAGAAAAAAGTTGTATAATGCTTAATTCTTAAAATGCAGCTTTTGCTTAGTACAGAGTCCCCTGGAACCTCAATAAGATGATGGATTAGGATGTGAATTTCTTTTCATGAGAGATAAAAGCCAGTATTCTCTAAAGAAGGCTAATGCTAAAGATTCTTACAGTAAATTCAGAAGATGACAAAGTATAATTGATCATGAATCTATGCAAGAGAAACAAAGAGTTTGCCTCCCAAAGCAAAAAATAATGTGTATGTGATTTTAAAAGCAAAAATTCATTCCGAAACATCTGGATATGAATTGTGTGTTGCTGCCAAAACAGACAGATATCCTGTGCCAATATAAGAAAGAGAAAAATCTGTAAAATATTATGGTATTTCTATTTTTGAAAACACTGAGGTATCTCTACCTGTAGCAAACTTTCACATACATTGACCAAAACATAAAGGGAGGCATGATGAGGCTGCCTCCTGGCTGCCTGTCAGCCACTCAGCAACTCACCCATCAGAATTTCTTTTAGACGTGGGCCCCTGAGTTTGAGCTTCTTTCTCAGTTGCAGCCTCTGCTTGCCACTCTTCACCTTGCTTTCGTTCTATCTCAGAAAACAACTATTTCTAGCTAAACTACAGAGCTACAGCCAGCAGCATATGTAGCAGGGACAGATAGCCTGCGGTTGCCCAGGGATTTCTCATTTTATCTTTGCACAGACCCAGCACAGCCTGCCAGGTACAACAAGTGTAAAGAGGACTGCAGCATCTCCATCCTGCCAGCAGCCCAGCCAGCGTCGAGATCCATGCAGCGATACACTGGGGCTGCTTGACAGCATGGAGAGATTCTGTACATCATGCTGCTCCCATTGATTATAGTCTGAAAGAGCATTAACCCTCCTTAAGACCCCAAGATACACTTTCTCTGCAAGTGTGTATTTGTACCATCAATGTGTTGCTGGAGCTTTTTAAAGATTAATTCCTTGCTACAGATAAAACTCTCACAAAACAAGTGAATGTGGAGCAAATTATAACTATTGTCAAGGATGTTTCTTTGGAAGAATTTTTGAAGTCACAGATTACACTTATGTTTCATATTACTAGTGCGAAGAGTAAAAGCCTGTTGGAGAAAATATGCTTTTTAACTAGACATTGATGGTCCCCCAAAAGCACTGAAGACAGAACTGATTAGATCCTGAGAAGTGATTAGGATACGATATCTTCAGCAACAATTACCCCTCACCCAGAACTTACTGTAGTTTTTCCTTTTAACTAGTCTACTACACATTTTGGGTTTCTATAAACGCTATTGGGTTTTCTTAAAGAGTACTGTCACTCTGGAAAAGCAGACTTCCTCTAATGCTTGAAGAAGCACGTGATTCACTCTTTCTAGCTTGAAGGCCAATGCTTAATTTTCTTGTTAATTGTATCCTAAATGAGCAATTCTCTTCAGCCTCATTAAATAGGATAATTTGGATTACACAATTATCAACCATTTTTTATCAGAATTACAATTTATGTTTGTCAGCTTATTTTCCTGGTTGTCTTTACACACAATCTTCTTTACACGATCAATAGCAGGACCTGTCAGCTCTAAGACCAGTTGCCTGAGCTTGATCCTAACTGCATGCTTCCTTTCTGCCTCAGTTTTCCTCATCTGTCAAATCTCATTTGATTCTTGTGGGAATTACCAGAAGTAATAAAGGTAAAGCACTCAGAAAAATGCTCAGTTGTGTAAGTGCTCAATACATGTGAGATTAAAAACAAATGAAAGCCTCTGGGCAGAGGAATTGTTTTTGAGGACCTAAGGGAAAAAAGTACCTTTTGCTCTAAAGGATAGTGCCAAGGGATGCATTTAGCTTAACTGTGGTCCACAGTTCAGAGGGGATGGGCAAAAGATGGGAGGATGCCTTTACTCTGCTCTGTCACAGACTTTGACAAGGAAGCTCTAAAAGGCCATACATAGCTTCCGCAGTTGACAGCAAGTGCACGCAAACCGGCATGGTGCTAGGGTAGTCTTTTATTGTTTCCAAAGTCAAATTATTGATTGATTGATTTTAGAGAGAGGAAAGTGGGGAGAGAGAGAGAGAGAGAGAGAGATTTGGTATTCCATTTATTTATGCATTCATTGGTCAATTCTTCTAAGTGCCCTTACCAGGTATCAAACCTGCAACCTCTGTGTATAGGGATGATGCCCTAACCAACTGAGCTACCTGGTCAGGGCCATGCTGGGATGTTCTGGAGAACTCCTCTGTCTCAGCGCATCTCTGCTGGCCCACATTACTTGTGCACTGTAGAACTGTGGCGTTAACTGTGGAAACTGATAGTGATGTCATTCAAGTAGGGTTTGTAGAGGAAATATCAGTGAGAAAAGAGAGGAGTGTTTTCTCCTCTGTTAAGTTTCTTTTCATTACAGGTAATAGAAAACAACTCTGGCTAATTTAATCAAAAACAAAAATTTAGTAGGATACTGGAGTATTTCATGGAATTCAGGAATTGAAAAGCCAAGTCTGGGAAGGACAACGGAAACTCGAGCCTATCACATCATGGTTAAAAGCATGCTCTCTAGAGCCAACTTGTGTCTGAATTTATATCCCAGTTCTTCAGCTTGCTAACTATGTGATCATGGGCTGTTCTTTACCTACTCTGTGCCTCAGTTTCCCTGTCTGAAAATGGAGATAATTATTAAAAGAGGTAGTAACTGAAAGGGCTCAGAACAGTGAGACACAGTAAGCACTGGGTGAGGGCTGATTAAGTTAGAACCATGGGCACTGATACCACCCCCACCCACCCAACCCCAATGCCCCACAATGGGACACTGCCATTGCTAAGGCCCAGCTCTGAAGACTGTGCATCTGGAGCAAATCTGATTGGCTTAGCCTGTGTCTGGCTTCAGGTCTGGATCATGTGGTGTGGATAGAGCTCCTATGGGCCATCCATATTTTTGGGCTGGGGTCAAAGGATATGGTGTCCTGGCTGGGGGCTTTGGTTATGAGTCACTGGCCATGACATGCATACACTCTTCTGAGTTCAGAAAAAAAGAATGGTCATAAAACATTTCATTTGAAAATAGTTTATACTAATAACTAACACATTGTCAAATACAGCTCATGGGAATACACTTGTTTTTTCTTTTTTTTTTCTGTAGAAATACCAAGACTCCTACAACTCTAATATTTGAAGAGCTTAATAAGATGCAAGTGAAATAGCACATGTTCTTTGGTTAACAGCAAAGGAGAAACAATTACTCAAGCAGACATTTAGCTCATAGTTAATGGAAACAAAACACTAGAGGCAAAATGTGTAAAGCTGCTAAAATATACAAATATACCCAGTTGACCCTTGAACAACATCAGTTGAACTCTGCGGGTTCACTTATATATGCAGGGTTTTTTAATAGCTATTTAGTTAGTCATCTGCATCCCTGGGTTTTGCATCCTCAGATTTAGCAACCATAAATTGAAAGAGTGTTTTTGATCCCTGGTTAGGAATCAGTTGATACAGAGGGCCAGTTGTATGAATTAATCTATGCCATTTTATATGAGGAAATTGAGCACCCATGGATGCTGCTATATACAGAGATCTTAGAACCAATCCCCCATGGATACGAAGGGATGATTATAGATAAAGTTTGGGGAAGTCAAAAGTTACATGCAGTTTTTTGACTGTGTAAGAGATTGCTTCCCCAACCTGTGCATTCTTCAAAGATCAACTATATACCAAATAATGGTCACATCATTGCACAAAGAATGCTCCCTTTTCTCATGGATACTCTGCATCCCAACACCCATTTGGTATCTCTGGTGATACAGGTTTATGCTAAGAAGGGCTCTTTATTTTATCACACACTAAGCTTAGCTAAAAGATTTCATTGTCTAAGGCTCTGTAATAGTGTGTTGATCTCTGCTCAGCTCTCACAGAGGAACAGTTTGGTTATTTCTATCATACGTATAAAAAAATCCTGGTGAGCTAGTGAAGAAATAAATGACTTCCTCCCAGTCGTGGCAGTTTTGCCCTCCTTGACATCTTCCTTTAGGTGTCTCAGTTGTGGCAGAGGCCCAGCCAGACCACTATTGTGAGACCTTGAACTCAGTTCATGGTGTGTATACCATTGGCAATGAATTTGGAGAGTACAGCATGTAATAACAGCCTCATCTCAACTTGGAGGTTCCCAGGGTGTACTGGCACATTGACGACTAAGAGTTCTATATTAAGCTTTTTTTATTTTTCTTTTTTTAATCATCCTCCCAGTTTTTTCCAAACTTGTTTGTCTTTTGGACCCATTTTTACAGAATAACTTTTAACATCAAAAGAACTTAGTTTTGTGAGGCACAGTTTGAGGATTGCCCATATGGATGAACAAATATGACTAGTTGATTACTCTTTTCAACCTATCCTAGTGTCATCATGACTTAGCTCAGGGTTTACGTACCTTTCCGGTAAAGGGCCAGATAGTAAATATTTCTGGTTTTTCAGATCAGACAGCCTATGGCACAATCAACTATTGGATTGTACTACAAATGCAGCTATAGCAATACATAAATAAATGAGCATGGCTGTGTGTCCATAAAATTTAATTTATAAAAACAGGTAGCAGGTCAGTTTTGGTCCATGGACATAGCTTATGGATCCCTGACTTAGATGAATGTATTCTTTCAAACCTACTTTTATTCACAAAAGCTTGTATTTCCTTGGTAGCCTTCAACTCATTCTTTTGAGTTTTTATAATTGTCTCATTTCTTTATAGTTGCCTCATTTCAGGCTTTGCAATGATGAAATTGACACTTTAGTTCATCATTTAAAGTTCCAGATCACTATTCATTCAATGTGTGCCTTTGCATGGTGTTTCTTCATCTAGGCTTTACATTTACCTTCTGTTATTAATCAACCTGCATAGAGGTAATGAAACCATCAAAGCCCTGGGTATTCACAAGCCCTGGCTTGAGATTTCTGCATTACTTCTAACTAGTTGTGTGATTTGAGTCAAGTCCTTTTCTCTGAGCCTTAATTCCCATATCTTTCAAAGAAAGAGCTTCAGTATAGAGCAGAAGTTTCCACTGGCCCTTGGGGCGGAGGACCATCTACTCTGTGCACGACTTGAAGAATGTGGATTTGCCATGCTTTCTGCCAATCTCATTTCCGCCAACCTCACTTCCAGTTCCTCTGATAATGTAGACCTCACCTTGAACAGACCGAGATCTTGCTGGTTAAAAATACTTACCAAAGTATCCCATTGTTGCTGAATACAAGCCATCTACTTCATTAGGCACCAACCTGGAGGCTTAGCTATCAGGGATAATTATGACTCTACCTGTCATTTATCTTAAAACTGATTTAGAGCAAAATACCAATGCCCACCGCCCCCCCTCCAATGTTGAAAAACCCTTCCAGAACTAGTATTTCACTTAATTTTGCTATTTTTTCATTATTTTCCATTGTTTTACATTTCAGTATTTTACAGTGCAACCTCAGAATGGGTACTTATGCTATCCATCGTGTATAGAGGAGGCAAAATATGGATATTTAACAAAAACGAATTCAACTCTGAGTCTTGACTAAAACCCAAAAAGGTGAAATGTGTCACATCCTAGTGTACTGTTTCCTCTTAGGAGGTAGCAGCTGTCATCCTGCATTTGCTTCCTGTCCTTTGTCCCCCTTCATAATGGTGAGATGAAGGTGGGTGTGTGAACATAGCCATTCTTCTATGCTGTGGCCCTTAGATGCACAGGCACCTCAGATGACAAGGGTGGGCATCTGCGACATTGGCTGGGACATTGGGGAAAGGGCTGAGTTGTCCCACTGCTTGAACACTGTATGACACAAACCTGAGGGCGACATCAGGAATTTTCTAGGGTCATTTGGTTAGGTCAGCTTCAGAATCTAATCTCCACAGAGACTCCCAGCCCGTCCACAATTTCTCCAAAACATGTGCAAACCTAGTGGCATCAACTTCTAGGCTTCTTAAAGAGGCAGTGAAATTCAAAGGTGGGGCTCCTATTTTCAGCTTCATCCACCTTTACTTGTTAACAGCCAGGCCTTACTTAATACCAGGATGACACAGGAATGTAGCCTGAAGTCTGTGGGCAGGTTAGGCAGTGCTCCCTGAGTCTCTCCTTTTTATTAAGCCCCTTTTCTGTCTTAATACATCTTTTCTTTCTGTACTCAAGGCAGCGAGTGAGTGTATCATTTATCGGCTAATAAGTCGTCTGACAAGATAGCCACTTTGTACCTAATTGTTCAGTTTATTTATGTATTATTGATGAGCCCAGACTTGAACTCTGCTTCCCATGGAGGCTGTTTGATAAATCTCTTGGCTAATCCTAAAACACTGAATTATCTGCTGGAGCAGAATGCGTGACATTGCTTTTACTTTGTATTTCTACAGGCCCTGGATAAACCTTTCGATATATGTGTTTAACAATAAGAAATAAAATAAGATTCATAATTCAAATTGCTCTTAGAGCTTCTAAAAAAGAAGGTATAAAAGACATTCATCAAAGCATTTTTCTGACTCTTGAGACTTATACAATCTTCAGTGCTTATTTTGAACTGTGTGAACTAAAGGCCAAACTATAACTCACTTGCTTTACTGTGGTTTCAGTTGCAACCAGTGGCTAGTAAATGAGATTGAGGATTGGGAACTATATTCTCTTTTTAAATCCTCTGGTAGTCTTTACTAGACACCATGGTTGAGACACTAGAGCCCAGCTCTAAAAACCATAAAAATTCCCCTGTTTTTTTCTGTCCTCTGATTAGCAAAACCACTTCCCCTAAGTGTCTTCTCTGTCCTGTTTCTCCATCAGTAAATTTAAGTGACAACACTTAAGTACTATGTTTAAGCAGCGTAGTGAGGTTTTGAAATGAGCTTATTGAAGTGCATTGAGACTTAACCATGCTGTGTAATATTATAAGGACTGGTATTTGAACAATAATCAGAGCACTTAAATTATAGATCAGCCCTGGCTGGGTGGCTTGGTAAATTGGAACATCATCCCATATACCAAAAGGTTGACAGTATGATCCCCAGTCAGGGCACGTACCTAGGTTGTGGGTTCAATTCCCAGTTGGGGTGTGTACAGGAGATCAATATTTGTCTCTCACATCCATATTTCTCCCCCCCCCACCCCTCTCTCTCTCTCCCCACTTCCCTCACTCCCTTCCTCTCTCTAAATTAATAAAACATATCCTCAGGTGAGGATTAAAAAGATAATAAAATAAATTATAGATCAACATATGTGAGAGTTTTTGTTCCTCACAAGATTTATAACCACTGATGAGTCATTAGGTGGCCCTTTGTGCTCTCAGATCGCTCACTGTGCACTCACAGGCAGAAAAACAAAAAGCTTTTAAAAATGGAAGGGCTGCCTGAAAGTTTCAAACATATTAGTTTTTGGTAAAGCACTAAGGGTGGGGAATCATTTCATAAGGCACTAGGACACATTCACCAATTTGCACAAATACAGGAAAAGAATGTATGTTCATTTGATCTCAACTACAGAACCAAACAAATTTTTTGAAAAGTTATACCCATCCTGCCTTTATTAAATATCTTGCTATTCTATTTATCATGGATATTTTACTTACCTTAAAAATTATGGTAATACACACATAACAGGAAATTTACCATTTTAATCACTTTTAAATGTACATTATGTTTTTATTCAACTAATCTCCAGAACTTTTTCATCTTCCTAAACTGAAACTCTATACCCATTAAACATATACTTTCCATGTCTCCTCTACCCAGTCCCTATCAAACACAATTCTGTTTCTGTTTCTATGATTTTGATTACTTTAGATGCCTTATACAAGTGGAATTGCACAGTATTTGCCTTTTTGTGGCTGGCATAGTTCACTTACCATATTGTCCTCAAGGTCGATCCATGTTGTAGCATGTATCAGTATCAGTATCAAACTGTTTATCCTTTCATCTATGGGTTGCTTCTACCTTTTGGCTACTATGAATAATGCTTCTGTGAACATGGGTGTACAAATATCTTTTGTAGTCCCTGCTTTCAATCCTTTGGGTAGCAATTCCAGGAGTGGAATTGCTAGATCTTATGGTAATTCTGTGTTTAATTTTTTGAGGAACTGCCATACTGTTTTTCATGGCAGCTCTACCATTTTACATTTCTACCAGTAATGCACAAGGGTTTGGATTTCTCTACATCCTGCCAACACTTTTTTTGTTTTGTTTTGTTTTGTTTTAATATAATAGCCATCCTAATGTTTGTGAAGTGGAATCTTACTGTAGTTTTGATTTTCATTTCTCTGATTATTAGTGATGTTGAGCATCTTCTCATGTGCTTACTGGTCATTGGTATATCTTTTTTTGGAGAAATATCAATTCTCAAGTCATGTGCCCATTCTTTTTACCCTGTTGTTAGTTTTTGGTATTGAGTTGTAAGAGTTCTTTATATGAGGTCAGCCCAGAAAAAGTCCAGCCATTATTAACATAATGAGAATGGTTTGTGCTACATCACCGTAAGCTGACAACCAAGGAGAGTGGACTGGAATACGCATGTGTGAACAATGACTACTTCACTGTACTAGTCAGTGGGAGCAATAGGCACCACTGGGTGAGCATGTGGCCCTCACATTCAAAATTAATGAGCTAGTAGAGCGATGAATCTGCATCAAATTTTTGTTAAGCTTGAACATTCCTCCACAGAAACTATTCAGATGATTCAGAAGACTTTTGCAGGGGACAATGCAATGAGTGCAAAGATGCAATACAATCAAAACAGCCACAGCTATGGGCAACTAGTGATTTGCAGCTTCATCACAACAATGTGCCCACGCATGCATCACATCTTTTGCAGATTTTTTTTGTAAAATATCAAATCACCCATGTGACTCAGCCCTGCTAAAGCCCAGATTTGGCACCCTGCGACTTCTGGCTTTTCCCAAAACTAAAATAACCTTTGAAAAGGAAGAGATTTTAGACTTTTGATGAGATTCAGGAAAATATGATGATAGGTCAGCTGATAGTGATTCCAAATTAGGATTTTGCAGGGTGTTTTGAACAGTGGAAGACACTGGGAGAATAGGTCCCAAGGTGCCTATTTTGAAGGGGACTGAGGTGTCATTGTCCTATGTACAGTGTTTCTTGTATCTTGTATCTTCTTCAAGAAATGTCTCTATTTTTTATATTACGTGTCTGGATACCTTCTGGACAGACCTTGTATATTCTGGATATTAACCCTTTATTAGATATATAAGTTACAAATATTTTCTTCCACTCTGTGGGTTGCCTTTTCACTTTGACTGTACACTATAGTGCACAGAAGTTTTCCATTTCTGTGTGGTGCAATTTATTTATTTTTGTGTTGTTGTCTGTGGTTTTGGTGTCATATCTAAGAAATCTTTGCCAAATCCAATGTCATGAAGCTTATCCCTACAATTGTAGTGTCTTTTTTTTTTGTGTACTCTTTTAAAAAATATCACATTAAAATATCATTCACTTTGACTATTCAATTATTTAGCACTCCATTAAGTTTTTCTCATGAGGCAATCTGGCCTTACCCCAGCACCAGCCTGAAATTTTAGGAACACTATGCAACAACCAAGTCATTCATTTCTAGTGAAGGGAATTTTTCAAGTGATGGGCCAAATTGCTTCCATGTGCACCTTTCCAACAGATCCAAATGGAGAATTTCTGAATATATTTACTGCATATAATCTTTAACATAGTTTTATTCAGCCATTTTTATAGATGTACCTTTATTGGAGAAAAGGGAGGTGATTATTTCACTGAATAATAAACTTAAAGGCATACATGAAGAAAGAAGGAGCACTGAGAAAAATATTACCAAATGAATTTGGCTTTTTGAGGTAGATAGCTTAACTATTTTTATTAATTTGACATTTATTTTTATGGAATTCTACATCTTTTTAGTGATTGATTTTAACAACCATCCTTGATGTACGTAGAACTAGTAATAAAATGATTTCACTTTTGCACATGAAGATCTTGAGGTTTAGAAACTTTGTCTACTTATTCAACATTTTGTAACATTTAAGAGGTAAAAAACAGATTTGAGCCTAAAACCTTTTATTCTCTCTATGCCAGTGAATCTTAGACTGTGGTTTCTGACCAACAGCATCAGCATCACACAAATTCTCATGCTTCTTTCCTGACCTACTGACTCAGAAATCTTGAAGAGTAGTCCAGTAGCCTGTGTTTTAACAAACCTTTTAGGGAATTCTGTTCATGATATGTAGGGGAACCACCACTCCATGCAGTGGTGTGTTTACAGGCACTGAACTAGACACGAGTCCACAACCTTTGCTCTCAATGAATCTAGCAGATAAAGGAAGACACAGCTCATTTTTTAGGTACACCGTGATGTTAGTATAAAAGAAATCTAATGGAGACTTTTCTAATTCAGCAGAAGGATAAATATCACTTGAGTTTAAAGATTAGGAAAGGCTATAAAAGAACAATGGCTGAATCTGGATATTCAGAGATGAAGTATGACATTCCAAACAGGAACCACATGAATAAATGCAGTGGGGGAAATGGTGAGCTCAGAGGGCACATGGAGCAGTTCAGTCTGGCAGTGGCTCTAGCTTCAGTGAGCTGAGAGCAGATGGTAGAGAGCTTTGGATATCAGAATAAGATGACTTTATTTTATTCAATTGACAGTGAGACACCAAGGCATGTTTTGAGAAAGGGAAAACCACATTCAAAACTGAAATTTATGAAATTATTCTCAGAATTATATTGGTTGCATTTCATTAAGAGAAGGCAGGGTGATGGAAGACTGGTTAGAAATGTATGGCAACAGTCTGGATGACAGGTGATGAGTGTACACACTAGAAATGAAGTGGTGGGAATGGGTATTTCAGATCTATAATCTGCAGGATTTGATATGCCAGAGAGAGAGAGAAGTATCCAAGAATATACATTATATAATTTGGTGACTAAGGACCCTAAGATATGTCATGAATAAAAACAGAGAAATAGTTTTACAAGGAAGAACAGTTGAGCCTTAACCACAGTCATTTGGAGGTTCTGTCAGGTTTCTTTGATGAAGATAGCCAGCAGGGAGCAAAAATAAAAAGATAGATGTAGGCAGAGGGATTGTTTTTGAAAAAATATTTGAGAGTGAGCTGATTCTCTGTAGAAGTAAGTTCATTCCTGAGAAGAGCATTCCTGGAGCCATTCCATTTGGTAGCACTCAGGGTCAGGAAAGGGGAGTGGGGTCAGAGAAAAGGCTGTTGGGGAGATCAGTGTGAAAATCACAGAATGAGAGATTCAAGAAATAAGGACTGGTTGTGAGTGCTGAATGAGGGAAAAAGAATGCGAACCAGAGTGTAGAGTGAAGGGGGCAGCACAAGACTTCAGAGGTCAGGTGACAAGCGAGTAGCTGGTTGGAAAAGCATGCAGCAATCACACCAAGTTCCTCTGAGCAGTTCTGTAATCAATCATGGAAAGGAGAGAGTAAAATTAGTAACTTGGGAGAATAGTTGAGTATAGGGAAGAATCATTGGTTCGTTGGTTGGGTTTTGTTTGTTTTGTAGAGATGAAGCAGAATCTGAGCCTTTTTGTAGATAGAGTGGTGATCAAAAGATGAGAAATATTTGATTGAACAAATTACCAGAGAAGGATATAGGTGAGAGTGCAAGAGGAGAGTTTTTGAGAAGGGAGAGATATTTACCTCCAAAATTAAAAGGAAAGAATAAAAGGCAAAATTTGGTTTCAAGCACAAGTTTGGAGGAAAAGAGGGGAGAATTAAGGCAACTTAGGTAGATTTTTCTGTACAATAAGAGGAACATCAGAGAGAAGTCATCAAGGATTGAAATTTTAAGGGTTCAGAAAAAGCTTGGAATAGGCAAGGTGGGGAATATGATAGAAACCCAATACGAGTTCTTGCCTCCAACCATCTTTTCATTTTTACTTCCTGTCAGCTGTCTTTATCAAAGACACCTGTCAGAAGCCCAAATAGACTGTGTTCAAGGCTCAGCTCTTCTTCCTTTTAAAGCTGTTCCTCCGTTTTTATTAATGACACATCTCAGGCTCCTGAGTCACTAAATCTCATAATTTAAATACATTTTGGATATTTCTCTCTCCCTGACATGCCAAACCCTGCAGATTATAGACCTGAAATATGAATTCCTACCACTTCAAGTCTAATCTATGTCCTTATCACCTCTTTCCCAGACTGTTGCCACACTCTTCTAACTGGTCTTCTATCCCCAGATTTCTCTAAATGCAATTCATCCAATATAATTATGAAAATAATTTCTTAGTTGCAGTTTGGAATATGGTTCACTCCTGATCAGGAAAGGCTGAGCTAACTTGTGCCTAGGTAAAATTTGGAAACAGGATTGCACAGTGCAATTAATCAATTCAACCTCATGATTATCTTTAACAACATTATGTGTCTTTGAAGCAGGGACTGAGAAAGCAAGATAGTGGGATTTGTTTCTCTAGGATTGGGAAACATAAGACAGGTACAAGGGAGAAAAAGGATAAAGATGTTAAAAGAAATAAGGTAATAGAAAGAGCCTCTTTGAAATGATCAACTATGAGATCTAATGTGCATATTTTTAGACTCAATGGAACAAAACTAGAAAGAGGTACAGTTATTAAAGGTAGTTGGAAGAACAGATAGAAGACTCAGAAGTTAAAAAGTGGAAGTGGCAGAAGAGGAAGTTCTAGCCAGCAAGAAATTTTATCACTTGATATCCAGTGAGGTCAGTCCTATATGATGACAAGTTCACCATACTACCGGTGCTGCTGGAATTGAAGTACATTCGTTAATTAAAACTGTAACCAAAAAAAAAAGTGAAGTTGTTGAAAAGGTCAGCCACAGGGCTACTGAAATTAGGAAAGGTAATGAATAGGAATGGAGGGAGGGAGGGAAGGAGGGAGGAGGGTGTCCTAGAAAATAGTAGGTGACAATTAAGACAGAGAAAATGTGGGATAACACTGCTGGTATAATATCCTAAGCATCCTGAAACACCAATTCAAAAGAACCTATGCACTCCTATGTTCATAGCAGCGTTATTTACAATAGTGACCAGAGGGGAGTGGGGAGAGGATAATGGGGAAAGAAGCAGAAGGGTCTAGTTAAGGAACAAGTATAAAGGACCGACGGACATGGACTGTTGTGGGGATTTAATGTGAGAGCGGTAGATGGGTGGGACAGGGGAGAGCAATGGGGAAAAATTGGGACAACTGTAATTGAACAACAATAAAATACAAAAGAAAAAAAAAGAAAAGAAAATGTGGGATAAGCAGATGATGTAGATTCTAAGAGCAGTAGTTGAAAATGGAAGGAACCTTTCCTAATTTCTTCTTCTTGACCTGTGAGATGAGGGAGTAAGAAGGGTTATCTACATCAGAAACGTGGCAGAAACTCCAAAGCATGTTCAAAATGTTTTTTACTGAATTTATTGGGGTGACGTTGGTTAATAACATGATACATGTTTCAAGTGTACAATTCTATAAAACATCATCTGCATACTGCATCAGGTGCTCACCACCCAAAGTAAAGTCTTTTTCTGCCATCATTTATCACCCCCCCTTCCCCTCTTTTACACCCCTCTTTCTCCTTTCCCTCTGGCAATCGCCATGCTGTTGTCTGTTAGGTGCTGTTTTTAATTGAGAAACAATGAGTAGACTTGAAGAGGGGCATGTCCAGATTGAGCCATGTTATCAGCTGTGAGACTCATGAGGGTAGGGACCACATTGTCTTTGTCTTTTTTTTTTTCTCTCTACTTTCTAAGAATATGTCTGAAGTATAGAGTGGTAGCATAATAAATGCTGAATGAATGAATGAATGAATGTTTTATGTTTTACAGTTGTTCCAATTATTTAATCCTTTGCCCCCCTCCACCCAGCTTGCCCCCCACTTTCATAGTCAATCCCCACTCCATTGTTCATGTCCATGGTTCCTTCATATATGTTCCTTGGCTAATCCCTTCACCTTCTTTCAAACAGTCCTCACTTCTCCTCCCCTCTTACTTCTGTCAAACTATTCCATGATTCTATGCCTCTGGTTATAGTTTGCTGATTACTTTATTTTGTTCATTAGATTCCTCTTAGAAGTGAGATCATATGGTATTTGTCTTTCACTAATCAGCTAATTTCACTTAGCATAATATTCTCCAGTTCCATCCATGCTGTTGTAAAAGGTAGGCATTTCTCCTTTTTTTCTGCTGTGTAATATTCCATTTTGTAGATGTACCACTGTGTTTTAATCCACTCATCTACAGATGGACACTTAGGCTATTTCCAGCATTTGGCTATTGTAAATAGCGCTGCTATGAATTTAGGGGTGCATAAGCTCTTTTGAATTGGTGTTTTGGGGTTCTTAGAGTATAATCTCAGCAGTGGGATTACTGTATCAAAAGACAGTTCCATTTTTACTTTTTTGAGGAAATTCCATACTGTTTTTCCACAGTGGCTACATCAATAGGCATTTCCACCAACAGTACACTAGGATTCCCTTTTCTACACATCCTCACCAGCACTTGTTGTTTGTTGATTTATTGACAGCCATTCTGACAGGTGTAAAGTGGTGTGTCATGGTTTTAATTTGCATCTCTCTGATGGCTAGTGATGTTGAGCATCCTTTCATATGCCTATGGGCCCTATGTATGTTCTCCTTGGAGAAGTGTCCGTTCAAGTCCTTTGTCCATTTTTTAAATTGGATTGTTTGTCTTCCTGGTGTTGAGTGGTATGAGTTCTTTTTATATTTTGAAGATTAAACCATTGTCCCATATATCATTGGCAAATATCTTTACCCATTTGGTCAGTTTCCTTTTCATTTTGATGATGGTTTCTTTCGCTATGCAGAAGCTTTTAAATTTAATGTACTACCATTTGTTTATTTTTTCCTTTATTTCCCTTGCCCTAGGAGTTATATTGGCAAAAAATTGCTACATGAAATTTTATTGCCTATGTTTTCCACTAGGATTTTTATGGTGTCATGACTTTAAGTTTTTTATCCATTTTGAGTTTATTCTGGTGTATGGTGTGAGTTGGTGGTATAGTCTTTCTTTCTTTCTTTCTTTCTTTCTTTCTTTCTTTCTTTCTTTCTTTCTTTCTTTCTTTCTTTCATCCTTTGTTTCTCTTCTTTCTTTTTCATGTACCAGTCCAGTTCTCCCAACACCATTTATTGAAGAGACTGTTTTTACTTCATTGTATGCTCATGCCCCCTTTGTCAAATATTAACTGACCATAGAGACATGGGTTTATTTCTAGGCTCTCTCTTCTGTTCCATTGATCTATGTGTCTGTTCTTATGTCAGTACCAGACTGTTTTGGGTTATAGTGACCTCCTTGTAGTATAGTTTTGAGATCAGGTATTATGACCCCTCCAACTTTGTTCTTCTTTCTCAAGATTCCTGAGGTATTTGGAGTCTTTTTTAAAAGATTCCACAGAAAATTTTGGAACATTTGTTCTAGATCTGTGAAATATGCCATTTGTATTTTAATAGGCATTGCATTGACTCTATAGATTGCTTTGGGTAGTATGGACATTTTAATGACGTAAGATTAGGTTGTTTATTTCAGATTTTTCTATCTTCTTTAGGTAGGCCTGTATTGCTATGAATTTCCCTCTCAGGACTGCCTTCTCTGTGTTCCATAAGTTTTGGGTTGTATGTTCACTTTCATTTGTTTCTAGGTACTCTGAGTTATTTCTTGATCTCTTGTTAACCCACTCATTATTCAATAACATATTATTCAGCCTCCATGTATTTGAATGTTATAATTTTTTAAAATAATCAGTCAACGAGGTAACAGGAGTGAAAAAGTGATTATCATAACTTGTACTCAATTTTAAAGAACAGGGTTGCAAGAAACAGGATTTAGGAATAGGCTCAATTCACACTTTAAACAGCAGAGTAATTCTTAGGCTTTTTCCAAGTTCACCTCACAGTACTGGACAGATTATTGACAGCAACTTGTGGGCTCTGGGAGGACAGGTTCAGAGAAGCAGCTTAAAGGAAACAACTGATGAGATGCTCTATTCCTGCCTTAAGACTGTACATACAATAGGATTGAAAAGAGAGGGAACTGGCCCCCGCGCCTCCGGATTTTCTCTCTTCCTTTCCCCATTCTTCTAATTTTTTACTCTCAGGCTTTAACAGCTTTGGAGACTAAAGCTGTTGAGTCAACCAGGCTTGACAGTCTTGATTTTTAACAGCTTTATTGAGGTTTCATTTGCTTACCATGAAATCCCCCTGTGCTAATTGGACAATTAAATGATTTTTATTAAATTTACAGAGTTGTACAACCATCCACAAAATCTAGTTTTATGATATTTCTTCATCATTCCTGAAAGATCCATCATGAGTTTGATCAATCTTGATGATGAGTTTAATGTAAGGGTAATACTATACTTATTCCAGGCTTACTATGACCTGAGCTATGTTGTAAGAAGTTTATAAGTACTGACTCCTTTAACCTTTACAATGACCCACGAGAGAGGCACTATTGTTTCTCATTTTACAGACACAGAAACTGAGACATTTGTCACTTACAGAAGGAGGCAGAGCCAACATTTGAATTCAAGCATTCTGGCTCCAAAGCTGTTGATCTTAGCCATCATGCCATATTGCTTTTTAATATATACTGGTCATTTGAGAAGCAGGACAAAAATAGCAATAACTATCTATGTTCTGTCTCTGTTTCACCCTGTATCATCAACATGGAGTGAGAAGTACAGCTTTAGTGCAAAAATATCCATATATTTACATATATTTCCCTTAAGTGGCTGATACTGGAAATACTGAAAAATTATGAATAATTTTATATGGAAGAGAATGAAGTTGGAGTTTTGGCAGTTGTCTGATTAACAAATTAGATCATTGGAACAAAGAAATTCTATCTGGTGGTTTGAAATATCTGGTATGGCTTTCTACATTCATCAAATTAATAGGATAATTGCCAGTTCTCTACTTCACTTTGTATCAACATAGCCTAAAACACAAATGGAAGTTTTTGCTCAAATAATATAAATTTAGTCACTTGAAAACATCCTGGTCACTAACCTAGAAAGACTGTTGGGGATAGTTGGAAGTGTTCCCAGAAATTCAGTTTCAGTATGGAACAGCACAAGAAGTATAATTGTGGTATTGCCTCTTTATGAAATCAACTACTGACATTTAATCCATGTAAAATTCTGTATCTACTTACAGATATTCCTGGAAAGGTATCATGTCAAATGAGCAGAGCATTTAATAGATATATCATTTTCCATAACCCTTTCCTAATGTTAATTTAAGAAAAATCCAATTAATACTCAGTGTGGTGAGGACTACAAGTAGGAGCTTAGACCAGAGGCTTTATTTTTAGCAACAGCACTTTTGGGAGGTAGCTAGAGGCAGTACTGGCTGAAAAAAATCCTTTTCACTTTAATAGTATAGACAAAATACATTTTAAAAAAACTATCAATGTAGCTTTTTTTCTGTAAGATACTTTGTGGTGGACAAAACCTGTAGAGTGTACAACATCAAGAGTGAATACGAATGTAAAATATGGGCTTTGGGTGGTAATGACCTGTCAGGGTACATTCATGGATTGTAGCAAGTACCCCACTGTGATGTGGCATGTCAATAATCGGGCATTTGAGCGCATGTGGGGACAGGGGTGTATGAGTACTCTCTATACGTTGCACTTAATTTTGCTGTGAACTTAAAACTGCTCTAAAAATAAAGTTTATTAATTTTTTAAAAATCTAAGCAATATGTTACTTTAAAAAGCAAATCTGCTCATCTATATTGTTCTATCTAGAAATGAATAGTGCTTAAATACTGATAGACATCAGGTAGTTCATTTTCTCTAAGATTGTCAGAGTACTCTGCATGCATATTCCTTGCCTTATGCATTAAAATTACTTAGCCAATTTGAAAAGCGGGCCCCAGCAGCACAGAGAGTATCTACCATTTCAAGGTGTGGAGGAGAACCCAGGCCAACTTCTCCCACAGTTCTGCCTTATGCAGATTTTTTTCTCTGAACACTTCTCATTTGCTATGTGTTCTGATTCCCCTCAGACGGATGGCTCCCCTTTCTCACTTCCAGTTATCCATTGGGAGTATTATCTACTTTGTGAATGGCCTGCCCATCTCGAATCCCATGCAGACTTCCATTAGCTGCTCTATACATTCCCTTAAGGCCCAACCACCACATTCTAAGTGAATGAAACTTAAACATAATTAATCAATTAAGTTACAATTGGGGAGATAAACATGCTGCTTAAAATTATGGAATACATTCCAAATTCAAATTACTTATTAATTAATTTTAAATTAGTTACTCTTGCTCTTTTAGAAGATAACCTAGTCATAGACTCCCCTTTCTTAGAAAAATTTTGGAGATGACCTCCCTTTATCTTAAAGTATAGCAATATTTTGGGGAGATAGGTATGGTAAATAGTGTCTACCTTTTTCCCCAACCTCATATATATACTTATTACATATAGCTCCCTTAAAGAGCAATACATATGCCTGCTTGATATCTGGGAAGACTACTCAAAAATAATGAATACTATGAATTAGAAAGAACTACTTTTTGTTGCTATAAAGCATTGTCCTGTTTAGCCAGATAACATCATGTGGAAATATTCACTGTCCTAAGAGCTGGATGAAAAACAGTGGTGAGCTTCCATTTATAAAATTAACACTGCCATCTACTCAGAATACTAATGGTTCTAATGAAGATGCAGCATTTTGCAAACAAATAATTAATTTTATGCATGAAAGGGTAAATAGAATCCTAATTAACAAATTGCTAATTCTTCTTATAGCAATTAGGTGTTAACCATGACAAGTGGCAGTTTTCATGTGTCATTTGAAGAATCCCTTTTCTTATTCTCTAGTTATCCACAGTGATTGTAACTCCAAAGCTTACATAGTACAGTGTATGTTTATGTTGAATTAATGGAATTTAAGCATGGAATGATGAGGGCTCTTTAATTCTTGTTTTGAACACCGTACCTGAAGCACCTGTGCTATTGGCCTATAAGGGTTGTATAATTCCATGGCTTTGTGAAAACTACTTAGACCACATCTAAATGATTTTTGAAATAAAGTTATTAATTAATTTTGAAGTTGAGCTACCTTTATTACTTAAGTGAATCATTTTATAGTTGATGTCCTCTCTCATCCCAGTTTCTCATAAAAATGACCAAAACCTCACACTCACTGCTACTCAGACCAGGGTATCTCAACAATAGCATTGTTGACATTGGGGCTGGGTAATTCTTTTCTATGGGGCTGTCTTTTACATTAGGGATGCACAGGGGCATCTCTGACCACTACCCACTAGATGCCAGTAGCACTACTCAGTCGTGACAATAAAAAGGGAGGAGGAGCAGACTTGCTTGGAGTTTAAAACCACGTCCATAGGAAATGTAGATTGCTTTATAGCCATCATAATATTATTAAATAGAATGAGTAAAGCTATGGCCAGTCAGTTGAAGAAACAAAATCAAATGAAAGTTTGAAACCAAAAATAGCCGAGGTTGGGGGTGGTGGGTAAATAGGACCAGATTGACTTTTAGTGGTGAGCGAATGATGCAGTTTGTAGATGAGGTTGTATTGACTTGTACATTTGAAACATGTGTGGTTTATTACCAATGTCACCATAATAAATTCAATAAAAATAATAATAATAAAGAAGCTCCCTGTTTGTGAGATGATCTTATATGCACAATAAACTCTTACTATAAATTTTACAAAAAAAGGTCCAAGAGAATGGTGATAACTATCTAAATAGTGGAATTGCTTAAACTATGTGGTTGGTATAGCTGGCATTACAAAAACACTTCAAACCCTTCATTGAGTCAGCCTCACACCTTAAACAATGTTGGACTGAAAAACAGTCTCCAGTGATTGCTAATGGATAAAATAGAAGAGTTATGGAGAAAATGACAGATGCTCGAAACCTCACAGACTTTCCTACAAATGTATATTCACAAGCCTTTTCCTTTTAAACAATCTGACAGTGTGAAAATTCACTGTTTTAAAAAGTACAGTTTACAATCTCCATAAAGTTTACAGTATACAGGTTTTCATAAACTACATTAACTTTTAGAACCACTAATACAAATAGATTAGTACAAATGCAGTTTCATTGCTTGAAATCAAATGTAATGGGGGCATCATAAACAATGGATTTTAAATCTTAGAGGCTGGTTATTCTCTGTCCTGTGTCTAAAGAGCTTTGTTGCCTAAATTATGTAGAATGGGGAGTAAGCACTATAATATAAGTTTCTGAGGAAAGTAATGTTAGCTCTAAAAAAAGGTATCATTGTTCTGCTTTTAAAATAAAAATCTGTCTTAGATAATTTAATCTTGCTCTAAAGTGTAGTATATATCCTATTCTAACTTCAATACATGTTTAAATTATTTGTTTCAAGTTTAATATCTCAAATAATATTAAAGGATTACTTGAAGACAAGATTCATTAGATATATTTAAAATATGTACATTCTGCTCTGAACTACTCAGGAGGCATTTCAACCAAAAAAAAAATCTGAAACCATTTAACCTAACATTAATATTAATTTACTTAATGGTTATAAAATTATATTGTGACAAAATTTTTATAGTAAATACTGAATGTGCAAAAGATATTAATAATATTAATAATGTGATGTTTCTCACAGAAGGTGAAATAATAGGTTACAGAGTAGTAGAGAATACATTTCTTTGATGTGAGCATTATAAGGAATATTAACTGATTACTAAAACAGTTTAAGTATTTATGGTTATATAAGGTCATATTGTTGAACTAGAATAATAGTTGTTATGTAGTATCATAAAATACAAAGAACAATTGTTATCTTATGGATAAGTTAATGCATAAAACATAAAGGAATGGCAAATAAAATGCTATTAAGATCTATACCATCCTATATTATACTACTACATATTTAAGTATAACATTGCATTTTTTATGCCCAAACTGTCTGAAATCTTCATTTTATGATAATAAACTCACCCGAAGAAATTTTAGTGAATGTGATATGGTGCAGTTCACATGGTTGGGTAATATTTTCTCTATGTTTTAAGAGAAGAATTCAATAGTGTTTTTGCATTTTCAGACTTATGCAGTTTTGTGTGGCAGTTTTTAATATTGGACCATAATAGCTGCTTCCCTGTGTGACCTAAAATATCTTAAGTATTAGCCAAATAAAAAACATTTCAGGAGAAAAATATTTTGCATGCACATGGAGTAAATAAATATGCACATATTTACATACTCATACATACAGACATGATGCTCCACAAATTTTTCACTTATTTAGTGATTACACTACTATTTTCTGTTGCCCGCTCCATTGCTTTTTGCTTTTCTAATATTTAAGGTAGGACTCTGCATTTACATATATAGCAATAAAAAAATAAGGTCTATGCATCATTTTCCATATTAAAGACTTTTTCACAGGTTAATTTAGGGCACTTTGAGACTGATTCTTTCCACTACTTTCTGCCTATCATTCTTTCCAATTAATAATGGAAACAGTCAAATAAACTTGCCATTAGGGAAAGTACCATAGTTTCCAGAATGTAGCACAGGGTTTATATGTTCAGCACTTTTCAATATACAAATGCTTTTGCATATCTCATTTGAATTTGAAAGAATTGCATGCAGAAAGTATACTTCTCCCTCTCGTGTCCAAGATCAGTCTGCTAGGAAGTGTTAGAATCAAGACTCTTATCTAGGTCTTCTTATTTTCCTCTCCATGATGGAGTCTCTCCTAATTCTGTGCAATTCTGCCATACCTGCAAGGATATAAGAGGGCCTGAATTACTCACAAAGCACATGAGAAAAAGGGAGGAATGAATTATACTGTGTCTGCCAATCCAGTTGGTTTTTCATTGGCCTGCTAGTATAGATTTGGAGATGGTTCAGAGAGCAATATGTTCACCAGCAGGTTGACATCAGTGTGAAAAAATAAACCAGATTGATGGAGAGCAATGTGGGTTCAATCTGCTTACTGAGACTGGACTTGCCTACTCAGTACCATGAATCTTTTAGCTATGATACAGGCATTTATAAAATGAGCTTCTTTACAATCATTCAAACTAGAATGACTGAAGAAAATTCAGTCCCTATAGAACAGGAAAAAGTGGAAAACTAGAGAGTGAACTGGTTTATGGAAGCTTTGTTCAATGCCCCTGGAGGATCAGTCATTTTCATGGACAGAAATCAATTTGAGAATGAAATCATGTGGGCTAAATAATGAAATAGTGAGATACCTGAGATGCTTTCAGTTCTCACAATTTTGCACTGGATTTATTTAATCATTTTATGTTATTTAGTAAGTAATATGTGCTGGGCATATGCTCAGTGCTGGGGACAGAAAAATAAATAGGAAAGTTCCTGCCCTCAAAGAGCTCACTGTCCAACATAGAAGCAACATAGCGAAACAATGAGAATACAATGAGCCATAGGCTGCAATAAGCACCAGATGCCATACAAAACTGTCAGAGGCACAGAGAAGGGACTGTAAATCATCAGTGATGTCAGACAAGGCTTACCTTCTAATGGGAATATTCTCCTTGACTGAGTGAGTCCAAGTTTAGGCCTGTTGTTCCACCATACTCTGTTATACTAGCTCCTCGCTCTCTCAGAAGTGTGCAAGGTTGGTTGATACAGTGTATGAGCATCTTCCTACTAGGAGATAGGGAGGAAATAACAGAGTAGGAGGTGAAAAGTATTCCAGGTAGAGGAGATGCTGGGAAGCAATAAAGGTAGAGATTTTTTTTGGGGGGGGGGGGCATATGAAAATCACTAAGCAAGGATGATATGTAGAATCACAAGAGATTCACAAAGGAATGATGTTAAAAGTATTTAGCACATGGCATGGCACTAACCCTGGCCATTTAGCATGGACACCAGCCATAAACAAGTTACACAGCTGTTCACATCAGGAAGGACCTGTGTTCTAAACTAAGAAAGTTGGACTTTACCTTGAAAACCATAGGGATCACTGAAGGATTTTAAGCAGTGGAGGAGAAGAAGACTAGTTTACTGTACTCAGATTAGCTTAGTCTAGGTCATCAAGCAGTAAAGAGAAAGTAGGGGACTTGTTTGAGTATCTGTTAGGCATGTGCGTTATGCTAGGTGCTTCCCTATGCAGGTCTGGCCCTCATGACAATTCTATAATAAGGCCATTGAGGTTCACAGAAGTCAGATCTTCCCAAGTTCCACAGCTGAGAGGCAAAGATAGGTCTCAAATCATACTTTGAATCATTGGATAATGTGGTTTCTCTAACACACATTCTGCGTCTGCTGAGGACTATTCCGGTCCAGTTAGAGTGGATTATGGCATAGAGTATGTACTTATAGGAAATACCCATTGTTCTGAAGTGGGTATTGTCATTAAAATAATGGAATAAAGTCAGCTGTCCTGGTAGTCATTGAATTGGTTATGATATACATTAATTATACAGTCACTTTGGGATATCTATGTCTTACATGTTGATTGATCCTCTTTTGCAAGGATTTTGCTTTCTTAGGAGATCTCTTATTAAGTACTTTCCTGCCATCAAACAGACCTGGAATTGAGGCTTTTCTCTACCCCTTTCAACTGCCTTAATTTTTAGACCTTGCTCTACTTATTGGTAAAAATTACACAAAAACTGCCTGCCTCACAAGGCTGTTGTAAGGTTAAGTTGAGTCAATGCATGTGTGTACCTGGCTCAGAATAAATATTCAATAAATGTTAGTGGCTATCACTGAGAATGGGGCCTGGCACACCATAGGTGAAAGTGGGCATTTGTTGAACAAATGAATGAATCATTTACATCTGGAAGTATGTTGCTTACCATTGAATTTTGATATACCAGCAAGACCATGCTAGATGGCTCATCCTTGATAGTACTATTCTCTCAATTTTTAGCAAAAAACATCATATGGTACCATTCTAGAAAGTAAAACAGGAAACCAATCACTCTTCATCATACAGCCTAAATAAGCCTTTTAGTAGAAGCAGGCAAGTCTTTTCAGAAACAAGACTTGCAGTTTCAGCTCCAACATGTTTCTGGCAACATATGCTGCTATGAAAAGGACAGAGTCAAATGGAGGATGAAGTATTTGGGAGATTATTTCCCCCCCCCCCCACAAAAAAAGTCAAATGGAGTGGCAGAATAACCTAGGGGAAGTAGTTAGAACTACTATAAACCAGAAGACAACGAAAAGAAACTGTGGAATTGAAGTCTATCAATATGTGGAATGAATGTGCCTTGGGAAGGGGACATCCTATGCAGGAAGCCTTACACTAAAGCAAGGAAAGTGACAATGTAAGTCGAAGGGAAAGTCAAATGAAATCACAGTTGAAAAAGGGAGACTAAAAAAAAGAAGCAAAAATAGATATAACTATATGGTATTTGAAAATGTTAAAGTCAAAAATTATACTCCTTTTGATATAACAAATAAATAGAATGACTTCAAGTTTCTTAAAATGAAAGATCCATGCTTACAGAAGTTTTCTTCCTTTCATGATGGACAAACCCATACTGAATGAATTGGAGGATATTTTTCCCCTCCTATTTAATCCAGTTCTTTGAAATGTCATTACATTTTCATGTAGAAACAAATTGTCTGGAAGATTTAAAAAATGTTAAGTATGATCTCAAAAAGAAAATGGAGTGAATCTAGACTGAACTGATCATATTTCTAAATGGTCAGGTTCATCCTGAACATAGCAAAATATATTTTAACACCTGTCCTGCCATTAGGAGATTTTAACTACCAAAAGTCTATTCCTGTAACGTTATATATAGTCACAATCTTATTTTCTGAGTAACAATAATAGGGAAGTGAGAATCTCCATCTTAATAACTCTGTACCTTCCTTTTTGTATTTTCATTTGGCACTACCACTTTTAATCTCAAAATTATTTTAAAATGATTTGTCCTCAAATCTTTTAAAATATTTTTATCTCTCTCAGTTGTCACCTAACCATCAAAGTATAACTTCTCTGTTCATCTTTTTTTATACATCTGCCAGTCAAGTCTTATAACCTTTTCAATGCTCCGAACTTCTGCTAGTCCCTTCCATTTTTCTTGTTTGGAGGTTCCCAGAAGAGAACATGTTCTTCTGGACGAGACATGTGTAGAAAAATATTCTCACCTTTTTCTTTACATGTCAGGAACTGAAAAATGTTCACTGTGCTTAAAAGGGAATACTAGCAATAAAAGAGCCAACCTCCCAAAAGTAACGACTTTCATACTTTTCATTCCACATCTATGCAGGACTTAGGTACTCTGGTAAATGAGGTGAGAGCTGATATGATGTGGGAATAAGTGAGCTTCGGGAAGGATTGCCAGCAAGTTTGGATGTACTTCTAAAATTCTTCCCTCACTAGATGGATTCAGAAAAAAATTGTCTGAAACATGACAAGTTAGAAGAATGTTCTGAAGCAATTATTTCAAACTACACTGAGTTTCAACTATATGGTATAGTTTTACAGCTTTACGATCTGTAGAAACTCGAGAATTACTTGGGAATTTGTTTCCAAAACAAGGTTCCTACGTGGAATCTAAAATCATTGCTCCTGATTTTCCACTATCAGACACCTTGAGGAGGCGTTTTAGTAAAAACCAAAAGTGTGTATCTGCGTGTTTTGATTTGGTTAAACTATTTTTATTAAATTCACCAGAGTGAATCTGGAGTTACAGTTAAGCTTTTATCCACACATTCTTTTCTTTCTTAAATAATACATAATGAAAATGAATTGCTTTGTGTTGGAATCTTGGAGTTAATTGGTTTTAGAAACTTGTTTTTAGTTTTTTGAAACTGAAGTGAGGTTTTCATGATATAGGAAAATCCTAGTTCTTCTATTTATTACTGTTTTATAAGATTGTTTCTGTCTTTGCCCACGACTTCAAAATATAATTAATGATTCTAAAAATGATATGACGAAGGAAAAACCAAGACATAATGAGATTAGCGTAGCATTGCAGTGAAGAGCACTGACATTCTAACTGTACCCCATTGCATGCTGTCTCAGCCCAGGTTCCCCGGAAAGCAGGGCGTGTAGTGAAAGCTTGCATGTTAACACTGGCGTGCAAGCCCAGGAAGACAAGAGTGAGGGAGTGAGGTGGTGAGCAAGAAAGCAGAAAGAACAAACCAGAATGGATGTGTTTCCACAGAGCCACAAGTTTGCAACCAAGCATCGTTGGTTACTGGGCCTGAGCAACTTCTTTAACGAGTCTCCGGGGAATGCTTGGGTCAGTGCTCTCCATTGGTCCATATTTCCTCAGCACTCTCAGGATATGTTATCCCAGCCTGTCAGTATCAACTCTGGGAAAGGCAGAACCTCTTCGGCTCTGGCCCAGGTGCAGAGCCTCTTGCTGAGTCTGAATGTAGGAAAGATTCAAATATATACACATTATTATTGAAAATCTCAGTTTTCAAAGTTAACAAAGGAGACACGATAGGAAATTCTTCCCTGGATAAGTATATCACTAAAACAAAAATGAGAACAGACATCCGGTTCCAAATGGAGTCCAGATTCTAAGTTGTGGTTACTGTGGGTAGTGTACATTCTCCCTCTCCCTCTCTGGTTCCCGAGTCTTCCAAGCAGTCATGCTGCACGCAGATCCACATTTCCTCTCCATGCATTCAGACCTGCAACAGAGTGTTTACCACTCAAGTTCAAGTGGCAGGAGCCCAACCGAAAGGAGTTTCTCTCTCCGAGTTCAGATCTGTGTGCTCCTGGGTTGTAATGCACATCCATTCAAAGCACTGCTAAAGTAAGTCTGTTTCTCATCCTTGGGTGTTGATAGCCTCTGTGGATGTGTCAGCTTTGAGTCCCTTTTCCAGCCCACTCCACTCAGCACCAGTTTCATTCAGCCCGGCTGGCGTGGAGGCAGTCTGCCTTAGACTATTGCATCAAGTTCAGCTTTGAAGCTGGAAGACAAACACGTGTTCTCTCTCTAGTGTCTCTCTCTAGTGTCTAGTGTCTCTCTAGTGACCTTTTTCCTTGTGAACGGAAGGATGCATAATAGTGTAGGAGTGGGCCTTGCTCTACTTTCATTGAACACATTAGCATCGAATATAGTCATGTTGGTTACATACATTTGAACTACCATGATAGCTGAGCTCAGTGCACATTATTACCCTACACATGATGCTTAGAGCTCTCAAAAATGCCTTGCTCTACATGAAACAGCATAAGTCTTTGATTTCATGGCCAAAACCAAAGTTATTTATTCCATTACAAAAAAAAAAAAAAAATTAGATGACATGCAGGCTTACACTGAGCCAAGCAATACACAAATGGATATTTTATTTTGAGGATATTACCCTCTCTTATAATGATGTATTATAATGCATCTTCTTAGAAATGTCAAATTAACTCCCTATTACAAATATTTCCATTTTTAGCTCTTTAAAAAAGAAGTCAAAGTATCAAATATTCCTTCAGGAAACACCCAGAAATGTAAGGTTTCCTTTTTATAGGCCATACAATGTGGTACTGTTTCATGAATTCCATGAGGCTTCCCCCACCCGAACCCTCCCCAGCAGCAGTTTTCTGGTTTTCTTCTAATGGTTTCCTTAAAAAGATCCCATTTCCTGTACCAGCGCTAATGATTGATTTACACTTCACATTCTATCTTTGATTTTTCTTGTTTTAGTGGTTTCGGTAGCCTAATATTGCCTATTTTTGCTCATCATTCACTATGTTCAGACAGTGTTGGATGTCTGCTTTCAGTTTTTAAATAGAAGAAATAATAACTACCTAGCTTGAAAAGCTCTCTGGGATTATGGGTTTGGTTAATATCCTCTAAAAACAATTTCAAAAAACTGTACTAGAAGATTATAAATGACTTTTTATGTGATTGCATCCCCTGGTGCTTTGAAATAAAAACACAATAAAGAGTATAAAAGCACTTGATCAGAAAGGCTAATCCTGAGTTGATGCCATTTACATTTAGATTTAAATAAGTCAGCCTATTTATTCTCTCAAACTTTGCTTCAGGTTTTAAATTGAGAATACATGGAAATTAAAAGTCCTAGTATGCTTAGATACATGTTAAAAAGTTATAATGCCTAAATTCAGTAGACTCTAAGAATAATAACTGTGATAAACATAAAGAGTAAGAAAATAGTTAGTAATGTTTAATAAAAGAATGTTATTGCAACATTTATTAATAAGGTTCATCTAATGTGAGGTCTAGGTGAAATAAAGTGGGGTCATTTGTATAATAATGCGAGTGCTGCACATTCAAGACTGTGGGGTATGCAAACAAGCCATACACAAATAGTCTATGGCCTGACACCTCACTTTTTATTAGTGATGGAGTATAAAACAGTATGTCACAGTGGACAACTCTTCCCTTGGAATCCCAGGCCTTGATTCTATTCACAGATGGACCGCATGTCCAACAAAAGTCTGTTTCTTTCAATCGTAACACGAGGGGTTTAAATATGATGCCTTCAGAGACCTTCCCAAGACCAAAATTCTCGGACTCTATTGCACTATATAATCAGACTTCAAATGACAACTTGATACACGCCCATAACACAGGATGCATTCCAAGAATGTTGTATCTGCATGAGGCCTGTTGAGAATCCTGGTACAGTTCCTGAACAGGGTGGGATTGGGTGGAGTGTGAAAGTACAATGATGACATGAATCTGACAGAGTCTATGTTGGGAGTGGGTAGGGGGCCCCACTGGAATCTTGGCTTAATTTTCTTCCTTAGTCCAAGAGTTTGTCCAACCACAAGGGGAATAACTAGGCCTGTCTGACACATATACGTGCTTTAGTTTGGCAACTCAAAATTCTTCAGAAGAAGGGCATACACTCATTTAGATCCAGATTTCTTGATTTTTGGCCAATCAATATATTTTCTACTTAAATAAAAATCTTGCAATAGAAGTGGATCTAGCATTTGAGTAATGGTGTCCTGGCTATTCCTGCACATCATGTTTTTCTTTATGAGGGCTTCTACTCCTAAAACAGCCAGCTTTAATTCACTGTAAGACTTGGAGTTGACACCTTTTAAAAGCCTTCAAATTATTCTCTAGAAGCTTCATCCTCTTCCTATTCTAAGTCATTGCATTCTCTAGGATGGTAATGTATTTAATCTAGCAAATATTATTTAATGTTTGTTAACTAGACATTTTTGAGGACTTTTTATGTGCTGGCTCTAAGATAAAGATGCACTGAAGATAACTAAGATGGGTCCTGTGTCTTCTGGTAAGCTCACAGCCAGTGGAGTTAGTCCCCTAACAACAAGACCTGGCTGGAGCCAGAGGACCGCCTGCAGGAAGGAGCCCAGAGGCTGGACACCGCCCAGCCCTGACTTAGGGGAACTGAAGGGTGTAAGGAAAATTTCAACAAGTAAAAGGGAAGCAAGGCATTCTGAACAAAGGTGTGAATGTATGTGGGGTACGCTAGGGCACTGGGATTGGACCCTGTGGGGCCACACCCTCTCATCGCAAAATCAACTGGCTTCTGTGCCCCTAGAAAGCAAGCAATAGCATGAAAAAGATGTCAGCTCTTCGTGTGTTTCTACATCGTATGTCCTCCAGAAATAAGCTGTTGGAAGAATTGGGAATATCTTGATAGTAATAGAGGAAGCCACCCGTATTAGTTAAAGTTTACCAGAGAAATGGAACTAACAGGATATATGTATACAAAGAAATAGATTTATTATAAAGAATTGTCTCATGCAGTATGGAGGCTAAGTCCCAAGATCTGTAGTTGGGAAGCTGGAGACCCAGGAGAACTAATGATATAGTTCCAGGACAAAAGCTGGCAGGCTTGAAACCCAAGAAGAGCTGATATTCCAGTTCAAGACTGAAGGCAGGAAAAGACCAATGTCCCAGATTAACAGTCAAGCTGGAGTTGTTCCCTCTTTGTCTCATGAAGATCAGCCTTTTTGTTCTATTCAGGCCTTTAACTGATTGGATGAGGCCCACCTATATTAGAGAGAACAATCTGCTTTACTCAGTCTACCAATTCAAATGTTAATTTCATCCAAAAATACCCTCACAGATATACTGAGAATAGTATTTGACCAAATATCTGGGCACCATGTATCCCAGTCAAGGTGGCAAATAATATTAACTATCACATCATATCTCAATTGTTTAAGATTTAATTAGAAAGCTTCCAGGGACATTCATCAACATGATTACTAAATTGATAGCTCACCAAGACTTGTGGGATTTTTTTTGTTTATTTTTTAATATTTTAATTGAATTTATTGGGGTGACATGGTTCAGGTTTTAAGTGCATGATTCTATAATATAATATATTATGTGTAAATTGCATTGTGTGTTTACCATCTAAAGTCAAATCTCCTCCGGTCACCATGTATTTGATCCTCTTTATCTTTTACTACCTCATCCTACCCCCCTTTGCCTCTGGTAACCACCATATTGTTGTCTGCATCTATGATTTTTTTGTTTTTCTCAGTTTGTTCTTTTGTTGCTTTCAGTTTTATATTCTGCATATCAGTGAAATCACATGGTTCCTGACTTTTTCTATCTGACTGACTTTGCTTAGCATGATAATCTCAAGATCCATCCATGTTGTCATAAATGTCATATATGTGTATATATGATATCATATATATCACATTTTCTTTATGTAATAATCTGTAGAAGGACACTTCAATTGTTTTCATGTCTTGGCCACCATGCATAATGCTGAAATGAATAATGCAAAATATATCTTTACAAATAAATGTTTTCAAATTTTTCAGTTAGATACCCATAAAAGGGATTGCTGGGTCATATGCTAATTCAGTTCTTAATGGTTTGAGAACCTCCATACTCTTTCCATAGTGGCTGCACCAGTGCACATTCCCACCAGCAGTGAATGAGGCTTCCTTTTTCTCCACAACTTCTTGAACACTTGTTATTACCTGTCTTGTTGATAATAGACATTCTAGCAGGTATGAGGTGGTATGTCATTGTAGTTTTGATTTGCATTTCCTTAATAGCTCTTCTCATACCTGTTGGCCATTTGTATGTCTTCTTGAGAGAAGAGTCTGTTCAGGTCCTCTGCCCATTTTTAATTAAAAATTAATTTTTATACATTTGTATACATACATCCTGTTGGATTATTAGTCTTCTTGTTGTTAAGTTTTATGAGTTCTTTATAATTTTTTTATATTAACCCAATGTCAAAGGTATTGTTTGCAAATATCTTCTCCCATTTGGTTGGTTGCCTTTTTTTTTTTTCTTTTTTTTTTTTTTGGTGGTTTCTTTTGCTGTGCAGAAGCTTTTTAGTTTGATACAGCCCCATTCATTTCTTTTTGCTTTTATAATACTTTCCTTGCCTTTGAGATCAAATTCATAAAATCCTCTCTAAGATCAAGGTCCCTAACTTTAGTACCTATGTCTTCTTCTATGTAATTTATTGATTCAGGTTTTATATTTAGATATTTTTATCTATTTTGAGTTAGTTCTTGTGTATAGTTGCAAATAGCAGTCTAGTTTCATTCTTTTGCATGTAGCTTCTCAATTTTTCCAGCACCATTTATTGAAGAGGCTTTCTTTTCCCATTTTATGTTTTTTGGCTCTTTTGTTGAAAATTATTTGCTCATAGCCTGGCCAGATAGCTCACTCAATTGAAGCATCATCCTGATATGTCAAGGTTGTAGGTTCGATCCCTGGTCAGGACACATATGGGGTCAATCAATAAATGCATGGATAAGTCAAACAACACATTGATATTTCTCTCTCCCTCCCTCTCTCTAAAATCAATACATTAAAAAAAATTTTAAGGAAATTATTTGCTCATATACATGTGAGTTTATTTCTGGACTTTCAATTCTGTTCCATTGGTCTATGTATGTATTTGCTCTGCCATTACCATGCTGTTTTGATTATTGTCACTTTTTAGTGTAAGTTGAAGTCAGGGACTGTAACACTTTGACTTTGTTCTTTGAGACACATGTTGGTTTTTTTTTTAAGTCTCACAATACTATAGACACTCTTGGACAATATCTCAACATCATTGAAATATAGCCAATGATATGCCTTGATAATTCATTGACATTTTCAGAATTGATAGCTAATTTATTATTATGATTCAGACTATATTCATACATTCTGGTGGTTAGGTTCCTATGCTAAAAAGCCAAGCTACTTGGCTTTGAATCTTAGCCCTGCCTTTTAAGAGCTATGTAACCTTGAGCATCTGGCTTAAGTTCTTTGTGCCTTTTTATCTAATCTATAAAGTGCAGGTAATAAAAATACCTAAATCTTGGTCAAAGATTAAATCAGATAATACATATCAGTTAATGTAAAGATATAGGTATTCAATAAAATGGTTATGGCTATATTATGAAATGCTGTTTTAGCCTTGGCCCAATATTACATAAACATTGGTATTTTTTTAAAAATATGTTTTATTCATTTTGCTGTTACAGTTTTCCCAATTTCCCTTCCCTCTGCTCCCCTCCACCCAGTGGCTCCCCTCCCTCCAGTTGTCCCCCCCTTTTAGTCCATGTCCACTGGTTGTGCATATAGTTCTTCTCAACCTCTTCTGTCTATTCCATTCCCTCCTACTATGCTTCTTAATTCCTGTACTATCTCCCTACCTCTCTTCCCCTTCCTCTGCCCCCGCTGACCTCCTCCCAGTATGTTCCTCATACCTATAGTTCTTTTCCCACTCTCGTTGCCTTTTTAGTTTGCCTTTGTTTCAATTTCCTAGCTTCTGTTGTTGGTTCTTGTGGTGCAGTTTTCATTTTAATGTTCATAGTTTTGATCCTCCTTTTTCTAAACCAGTCACTTTAACATCTCATATAACAGTGGTTTGGATCTAATGAACTCCTTCAGTTTTACTTTGTCCTGGAAGCACTTTCTCTGCCCTTCTATTCTGAATGACAGTTTCGCTGGATAGAGTAGTTGTGGCTGTAGGTTTTTGCTTTTCATTACTTTGAATACTTCTTGCCAGTCCCTTCTTGCCTGCAGGGTCTCCCTTGAGAAGTCAGCTGATAGTCTAATTGGGACCCCTTCGTACATGATTCTTTTCTTCTCTCTTGCTCCTTTTAAAACTCTCTCTTTACCTTTAATTTTTGACAATTTGATTATAATGTGTCTTGTAGTGGTTCTCCCTGGGTCCAGTTTTTCTGGAACTCTCTGTGCTTCCTGGACCTGTAAGTCTATTTCCTTCCCCAAGTTCGGGAAGTTCTGCTTCATTACTTTTTCACGTAATTTTTCAATTTCTAGTTCTTCTTCTTCACCCTCTGGCGATCCTATAATCTGAATGTTTGATCTCTTATAGCTGTCCCAGAGGTTTCTGATCCTCTCCTCACTTTCCTTGCTTTCTGTTTCCTCTTTCCGTACTGGTTGACTATTTGTTCCTTCCCTATGTTCCGGTTTGTTGATTTGATCTCTGAATTTTATTTCCTCACCATTTATCTCGTATGTGTTTTCGTTCTTTTCAGTATGAGTGGCTTTCAATCCTTTCTCATCTCATTCCAAATCTTTTGTTAATTCTTTAAGCCACCTAATGACTATAGCTCTGAATTGAGCCTGTGAAAGATTTCTTATTTGTTCATCTTTCAGATTCTTCATCTGCTGTCTGGTGAGCTGCGTCACTGGGATTTCTATAGTTGTCTGCCTCATTTTGACAGATTTGTGTTTTGCTTTGCTTTCTGGGTAAACTATAGGGGGCAGAGCCCTGTGTACTCGTCACTACCCGGTGACTGGCGGCGATTGGTGACCTTTTTCGACGTGCTGTGGCGCTTTGAGTGGGGGCGGGGGTCCAAGATGGATTCCTGCCGTTATTCTCTGCTGGGAGACTGGGATCTGTCCCCCTGCCCTCTGGGCCTCACCATCCAAGGCAGTGTGGGGGCTGCCTTTCCCAGAGTTGGGTCGTGAGCTGCCTGGGCTTGACTGCAGCCAGGATTGCTCCCCCTGCTGCTGTCTCTGCTGCTACCACAAACAGCACCACCTGATTTTGCCCCCCGTACCCATCCAACAAGCACCGCTGGTTTATAACTTCATACGTTGGGCTTCCATGTAGTTTTATTTTCTGGAATTTCTAGTTATCTTTTGTTTTGAGATAGTTGTATTCCTTTCTAGTTGTAGAGAGAGACCGAGTGTGTCAGTCTAAGCCTCCATCTTGGCTGGAAGTCTATATGATTCAACATTGGAATTTTTTGAGTAAAGAGTCCTTACCAAGAGCAGTAACATTGAATATGCTTAATTAGCATAGACTTTGGGTAGACTAAAACCAAAACTCCAAAGCCTTAGTTGGCTTGAAAATGACACCAGATTTAGCAAATGAGTTAAAGAAGATGGAATAGAAAGTAACACATTTATAGAATATGCATAGGCAGTGGAGTGTTTGATTCACTTCACTACTTCTGTTCAATTTAGTTTGTTATAGTCAGAGAAACTGTCCATATTTTAAGTGGTTCTTTGGCATCTTAACATTAAAAATATTTGCAAACAAACCAACAGTGGATGTGGGTGGAGAAATGCTAAATGATGCTTTGTCAGGTTTTCAGTTGTCAGGAGGAACAGACAGATTGTCTAGGGTTAGAAATGTCTTTGGGTTGAAGGTGATTGATCACCTGACTCATGGAAAAGCAACCTTGGGTAAGTTACTTGGACTCAGGCTCTTAAGCCAGAGGACAAAGGAACCAAAATGTCCAGTTAGTCTTTTCTAAGTGTGCTATTTCTGATTTGTCTTAACAACCATGTCATTCAAAAAGTGATTTCATATCTGTTTAGATAAGTTTGTTCACGTAACATGAAATATATTTGCAGGGTAATGAGTGAGGATATCCTTTGGTTCCTTGAACTTAACCTCGTCAGTGCTTCCATGTCCTCAGGGAGGTCTTGACACGTACAGCTGATGTTTATGTGAATCTTCAGGGCACCCACTGTTGCTGACTACAATTCAGAGGCTTTGGTGTGTACCTGTATTTTGTACAGCCCTCCTGTACTAGCACCTCATTGGTAGTAGAATGTGATGTCTATAACACAATTTTTTGATGGCATATAAATTATATCCATGTTACTTTGTGCTTGTACCTCCATCAATAACATCATTCTGCCTTGAAAAGTACTGTAATTTTTCAAGTTCCTCTGTCTGAAATTAGTCTGCCAATGAAAGTATATTCAAACTCAGCTCTTTGAAACCAGATGTATTAGTCCATTTGATTATTTTCTTGGGAACATTTTTCCTCTAACGAAAAAAGGAATGCCTTGCCCATTTAACAAGTGACTAAAGATAGCTAAGGATTAAATATGAATGCAGTGATTACTGCTTTCAAAAGCCCAAATAATGGAGAGTATGTTGTTGTTGTTGCTGTTGCATGAACTATTGTATCGCTCTGCAGTTGCCCTGCCTGGTGAATTTTCTCCTCCCATCTTATTCCTAACTTGTAAATTTGTGTATAAATTTCTATGCATTTGTAATACTTATATTAATTCTATGTCATTGAAAAACTTCAGAGATGGAAATTTAATCATCAAGCCTGTATATTTTTATTGTTATTTATTATTATCATCATTCTTAGCCATGGATGTAGTGGCACATGCTTTTTTCAAATATTATTATAAAGCTAAAATTTTTAATCATAAGACTTGTGATGAAGCCAGTTTTAGTCTATTATGAAACCACTGCACTTTTTCATTTTTGAGAGCTAAACTCAGAATGCATTGAGCTGTGCCTTAGTTTATTTTCCATTATCTTTCTTCCCCCAGAAAGTGTGCCATTCATTTAATACTTCATTACAACTAAACTGCAATATGTATACATGCTACACAAAATGAGCCATTTTGTTTTAAAACAGATTGCAGATGAAAGGAAACCATTCATTTCTTGCTTGCTTGCTGTAATTACTAGAGCACTAATTACTCCAAATCACTGACATCCAAGGTCAGGAAGGATGACAACAGAAACATCAAAGAAAAGATGTGGCTCACTCAGTAGGACAGATTTTTTGTATTCCCAAACACAGTATTTTTTTATGGCTACTGTTTTTTAGCTTGATGGTGAAAAACAAAACAAAACAAAACAAACAAACAAGATACACACACACACAAAAACAAAAACTCTGCACACAGTCAAGATTGCTCAATGTTTACTATTATTTCATTCGCAGTTTGACGGTGAGAACATGTACATGAGCATGACAGAGCCGAGCCAGGACTATGTGCCAGCCAGCCAGGTGGGTTAATTAATCTTCTCTGCCTTGTTTCAAATTGTAATTAAACAAATTCAAAGAGTTGCATTGCAAATGAGTAGCACTATCAGTAACTGCTGCAATCAGGAATAATCATAATTTATAAACAAAGCATTTAAGCCTTGTTTCCAGCTAATGAGATAGAGCTGATAAAACACCGGAGTTGGCATTTGTTGAAAGATACTACCTTGTTTCCCCTCCAGAACGGCAAGCAGCTGTTTTGCCAGCATGATCTTTGCTAAACAGTTGTTTTACCTTTAGGAAATAAAGTCTTTACAGGTGCAGGTTATTTGTGCTTCTGACTAGAGACAAGTTAATCATTATAAGCTACACATGTCACAAATAGCTTTAATTATCCACTGTTGGGGCAGTTTTCAGTGAAATGTTATATTTATAACCAAAATCACATGGCCGATCAGCACTATACAGCTGCTTTCAGAATCTATTGGGTGGGTAGTTTTCAAACCAAAATGTATGATATGATTGAAACCTTTTGAGGGCACGTTTGTATCCATTTTGCTGGAAATGGTTGACGAAGTATTTAATCATGAGAAGTGACAACAAAAGTCCAATGGTTATATTTATAAAAGTAAATGCTTGGCTATTTATTTTTAGATACTTAAGACCAGGGCCTTTGATCCAGCAAAAGCATTTAAAGCAAAATTATAACTTCCCTAGGGTTCCAGCATAACATAATATGTAAGAACATTGTAAGCAAAAATAAACAAATGAATGAATGAAGGTGAGTGTGAGTTCGTGGGAGCATTTTGTGGGCTTGAATGTGTTTTTTTCCTAGAAGACTGTAAAACCATGGTAGGTTGGAGTTTCTTGTAACAGTGATTATGACGGAAACTCTAGCATAGTATTGTAGTTTTCAATGCCTACATATCTGCTGAAATAGGCTTGTTAACTAGGAAGGGTGGGGGCAGGGGGATTATAAAATTTCTATTGTTCTTCATGGTGGTTGTCAGTGAATTAAATCTAATGTATATGTTAGTGGTGCACTTTGTGGGGCTTTGAAATTTCTCTAAGAACACAATGTCTTGTGCTTAACTCAAAACAGAGGCAGGCCTGACTCTCCATGAACTTTGCATTTCGAAGTCATTATGTTCACTGCCTCCTCTGGCAGACATTCTAGAAACCATGCTTTATTGTTCAGACTAAAAGGTCATTGTGAAGTTCAAAGATCCGGACTACATTTCCTCCCATTCAACGGAGTTGCTCACACCAGAATACCTTTGGAAGGCTGAGCTTTGCATTTAAAATTCTTACTGAACTGAATTCATTCTGCTAAGTAGCCTCCAAGATCCATAGGTGGTTCTGAATAGGACTGTTTGATTAAAAAATGAAAAATGTTACTATTAATTTTCTTCTAACCATCAATCCCAAAACTGTACTGACAAGTTTAGTATTACTATTAGATTAGAGCAACCCAGTATCATCTCTTCGGTGCCTTTAGGGTTTTGAAGTGTAAGAGCTAATTGAATTTGTTTGAAACAGTAGAAACACAAACTCAATAAATGATTGCTGTTATAAAGCAGCTGCTCCCTCTCAGAGAATCATTATGTCCTTCTTGACTTTTGGATAAAGGATTAGAAATTCAAAGCATATACATCATAAGAGCTTGAGCCCTTAGATTTTTTAATTCAAGTACAACGGATAATAGTAAGCCCTGACTAAAATTAAGCAAATAACATTATTTTTCTTAATATTTCAGTCAGGACTTACTAAGAATGTCATAAAATTTATGAAGGAGTAAGAGCTCCAAATACTTTGTCTTTGTGTGTGCCAGAATCAAACTATTTTTTAATAATGTAGCACACATTAAAATGTTTTAGAATGTGTTCCTTTTAAAAATTAGACTAATGTAAGATAATACATACTCTGGGGCAAATAAACTTCACAAATTACATAAGTTGAATGGCCTTAGCTAAATTTTCCACTTAACATTCCTTTTGTTTACTGTAATATGGTGTGTTCAGGAATTCATTACCAGGTATTCTTTTAGGGGATTTTAATCAATTTATCCCTTTTGGCAATCATAAATAAGATTTTAGTCATCCTGCAGGAAATAAAAAAAAAGTTTTGTTCTTTTTCTCCATAACATCAAACATCTGCATAGCTTAGTAATCCAAGACAACTTGCCTCATAGCATCACTCAACAATTATAATTCCTGTTCAATTTTCAAATCAGTACATGCTCTGAGACTTATAGACTAAGTTGCTAAGTAGGAACATATGGTGTACTACTGCTCCTGTGATGTTGCTGCAAGCAAATAGCATAATTCTGAACTTGAAATGATTTTTATAGAAAGCCAATGCTGCAATAGCTCCAGCAATGGAAGTACACAATAAAAATTAGTGATACTCTTTTAGGCAGTCCCAAAGGGCTCTTCGGCACTATCCACCACATGCATTCTATACCTCTTAAGTGGGTGTATACAAACCCTTAAAGTTTTTGCATATAATTTTGTAATTGATAGGCAGCTTTTAAGTTAAATATGCCACCACATAATAAGCCTGATGAGATGTAATACAAACACATGACATTTCCACTTCTTTCTGGCTCCATTCTTGGAATATTGGCTATTTTCTCCTTTAATAAAGTACACTGACCACTCAGTGCTTTAATCTTAACACCATTTAAATTTTTCTTATTCTGGATAAAATTTGAACCATGCAGTGCAAGGTTTCTTTGTGTTTCCAGACCCTGGCTACGAGGACTCATGTGGCCTGATACCTTATGAAATTGCAGGTTCCCTCCTTCAGAGTTTGTGGGAAAGTGTGAGTAGACTAATGAAAGGGAAGCCAACTGAAGATTAGCTAACAGTCCTTCATAAACTCACTCCCTTCTCATCCTTACCCTGTCCCATTTGATTGACCAGTGTGCCAGAATACACAACAGTAAGACCGAGAGGGTTGGGCTTCTCACCAGAGCTCAGATACTTCTCCAGAATCTCCCAGGCCCACTCAGATTCACATGTTATGTGTCTTTCTCTTCTCCTAAAAAATTCCAGCCCCTAGAATTATAGTACCTTCTTTATTTCCTCATCTATGGTTGTACTCAAGATATAAATGTACGTTTGAATTGCATACATCAAAGGAAACAGGAGTCTGGTTCTCTTGATCAGAACTTTCAATGACACAAAGGTTAATAATTCATTTATGTTTAGTTTTGAACATGTGCCATTACTTTTTCTCATTGGTTTTTCTTCTCTAGGAGTTCCCAGAATATCATTTTCCATGGCTACCTGTTCATTCCAAGCTTTCCACATCCACAGGCAACATATTTAATCAGTTCTCTGACATAAGAACACCTCTCATGCACACCTTACTTGGGATACTGTGGGAAAATGGTTGAAAAGAACTGGCCTTTTTATATAAGAAATAATTGCTTAATAGGGGAAATAAAAAGATTTTTCTGGTTCCAGGTCAAGAAGCAGCTTTGGTTACTTGATTGGAACATATTTTCAGTAATTCACTTCCTCCTTGACATTGGCCTGTACTCCACTAAACCATTTCTTTTTGTTTCCTTCATTCCTTTCCTCCTTCCCTCCACCCTTTTTACTTCCTTTCTTCCTCCTTCTTTCCATGAACAGTTATCCTTTAAGCATCAACTAATTTTTGTTGTTAACTCTGAGCATCATAATAAACTCAAAAATATTAAATGAGACCCCATTTTATATTATTTTCAGGTCATGATTAGGTTTCTCTCTCTGCTTCTTTCCTCCTTCCCCCACTGAAATTGTCTCTTACCTAGGCCCTCAAATCTCAAAGTTAAAAAATAACGGTGATCAAATAGACCAATATTTTTTCTCAGAATCTTACAGTGAAGTATGGGACATATATTTTATACCACATGTTTTGAACACAAAAGCTGAAGGGCATTTATGTATCTAGGGCAGTTTTCTCATATGCGTTCGGGTTTGATTTTTAACTTTACTATACACCTGTCCCTGCAACAGCTCAGACTAAACATATCAATGCATCAAATTGAAATTCCTCCCCTCCAACCTACTCCTTCACCTCCTAAACTTCTTTTTTCCCTTTATTGCCTATAGTCATAACAGTTAACACCACCTACCCAGTCTTCCAAGACAGAGACTTGGACAGTCTCTTTTATCACTCAGCCTCAAGTTAATCACAAATAGTGTTGGTTCTACTTTTTTGCATAACTTTTGAATCTGTCTCCTCTTTTCCCTGTATATAATTATTGCCTGAGTTCTGGGACCCACAGTTTCTCATTAACTTGTCACATCTCATCTCACTTTCACCTTTTCATTTCTCCTCTCACTGTTGCTGAATGATCCATGTTTCTTCCCCACTTACACACCTTCATGCCTCTAGTGTGTGCAAATTGGAGTTATCGAGGCACATATTTGCCCCTCTGTGGCATGCAGCATGCTAAAATTGGGACCAATTTTTTTTCCCATCTGATTATGAGCTTTTGAAGGTAGCACTCACTCTTGTTTCTCTGTGGATCTCCTGTGCATAGAATAATGTTTGACACATCAGAGGTATGCAACAATTTTTGTTGAAAGATGAGGAAATGAATTCATTTATCTTGTATATATTTTAAAATCACATTTATTCTGAGTGTTCTAGTTGCAATGATTTTCAGCCCTGCATTGCAGACACTTAGCAAATCTGGCCCAGCCTATTCCATTCTACTAGCACTCCTCTGTCTGGTGTGAATGCCTCGACACATTAACAAAGGAAGCCACTCTCCCACCTCCTCAGAAAATAGTGTCAAGTACAGGACGCAAAGAATTAGTGTGATAATGAACTAAATAATAATAGGAGTTATTCTTACAATGATACCATGTCACTGTTTGTCATCAGCAATACAATGGCTCTGGAAACAAGAGGACTCTCCAAGTACTGTTTTATACAATATTTTATTAAATCTCTTAGAATTACAATGTTTTGAGTTTGCAGACATTTTAATAACTATATCCATATTTTTAATTACATGTTTTTCAAATGAGAAAAATTTCTAGGTTAAAATGTAAATGAGGTATAACAAAGGGGCATACATAGTATATTTTTAAGAGCATTTTTGAAAAAAATTCTTGATTATGGGCCATAAAATGTCCATGATGATGACATAAATTTGAACTATAAATTAGACCAATTACTTTTAGATTGGTTCCTTTTGGCAGAAGTTTCAAGCGTAAAGTCTACTTGACTTTTTGACCATTGACCCAATAAAATGGCAAAGCTGCCATGCTTTGAATAATCTAGTTAGTCCAACAAAGTCTGGCATCTTAACAAGCCCAAACTAGTTACTCAAACCAGTCTTCGGTGTAGCATTCAAATGATTACCCTGCGCAGTCCCGGAGGCATTCATTACAGACAAAATTGCTCTTGTTGCCTTGCATACAAGCTGAGTTTTCAATGGGAAATGAAAGGATGCCTGGAAAAATAGGCCACCTAATTAAGTTAAACTACTCTAGCATTTGGCTTGACATCTTCATTACTCAAAATTAAAAAGATGCTTCATTTGAGCACACAAGTTACTATTGTTTATGTTGTTTTCTTCTTAAATTGGCTTCTTACATGGAAGTCTGTTTTTCAGAATTATATCTTGAAATAGCTCACATATTTCTTACAGTTTATAAAAATGTCTTAATAGTGGTATGGATACTGAATACGGGCACCATCCAAACATATATCTTAGGGCTCTTGATAGCCAAACATACATCAGTCTTCCTGCATATTTTCTTGATTATTTACATATTGGTGTGGTTGAACTTCAGATGATTCTTTACCCAAGTCTTTATTATTTATTATTTTTTAGTTGGGTTTTGACTGTTAACTATAAATGATCATTTAACAGGAGAAATATGAATTTTTCAAAAAACATTTAAATAGACCATAAAATTTAAACTGAAATTCATTTGTCCAGTAGAAGTGTTTTATATCAACCTCTATAATGGAGCTATTTCAGGAACATTTTAAAACATAAACACATGTAGAGCACACCATCTACTGATTGCCAGTTCCTACTCATTGACACTAATGAGGCTGCTGACAGGTTAAATGTTGTGTATCACATAGATTTCCAGGCTGTGGGATTTGTGAACATAAGACTCATTTTTTATTTCAGAAAATGAATGTTTGTTGCTGAGTATGCTCAAGAATTTTATTATAATTGTCTAATACTATGTTTTGCGAGCATTAGGGAAATAAATTTCAGTGATAAAAATTATGAAAATATCTGAATGGAATAACATTGGTGGTAAAAGATTCAAAATAGATTCTCAAAGCATCCAAGCTCCATTTGGAGGATCATTTGTTCAGTGGGCAACTGTCAAGTGACACCAAGACATTTAGGTGCTGGGAAGAGGTGCTGTGGCTCTAGTGCACAGCTTGACAACTTAACCAGCTGCAGTTGACACATTTTGAAAACAACCCTTTGGCTTGTTCAGAATTGCATTTTGGAGATTTTTTTTTTTACTTTAGCACGTGAACAACTAAGAAAATTAAGTGCTCTCCCCTGTTAAATTTTGCAAGGTGTAACACATTAGATTTTTTTCCTGGCACTTATTATAATAAATCTGTCACTAAAGAATGTCCAAAAACTAAACATAATATTTCACTTTAAGATAGTAATGTGTTGAATGATGTCATCTATCTCCATTTCCAAGGCACTTAAAGATTGTTCTAAACAAACCCTCAAATTTTAATATGCCAATATATCAAGTAAAAGCGATTTTGTCCATTTTCGCTATATGAACACTGAGGCTTGGAAAAGCTGAGGTTTTTTCCATCCACCTGCATCTCTTCTGAGACATCCTTCTTATATGTTCATCTGCCACCCAAACACCTTCAAAACAGTGTCAAGTTTCCCTTTGCAGTTTCAGTTCCTCGGTTTGGGAGCAGATTGAGGTAGACTTCCCAGAAACACTAAGAAGGCTTCAGTTTCATTGTCATTTATATCCGTTTTTTCCCTTTCTCCTACGTTTTTTCTCACCTATGTTATTTCACAGTTTAGATATAAAAATTTATACCTATAACCCTGATGCTTTGAAAGTAATTGATGACTGTCTTGAAAAATGTTCTTTATACATTCCTTGCTGTTTATAAGTTATGATGATTGATTCTTTTGCTAGCAGTCAAACAAGTGACTTCTGAGTCCTAACATCAAATTATTCAAATAGAATAGCCTGGTCATGATTTGAGACCAGTAATGAAGGCTTCCCTGTATGCAGCTGGGTTTTTCTGCATTTCAGGAGAAGGCCCTCTCTCGAGAAGAGCTAAACACACTGTGAGTTATTTTCTGAACTCAGAAAGCAAGGGGCCTTAGAGGAATGGTGGTTGGGGACAGGGGACAGGCAGTAGGATCACAGGTGTGGGGCAAGGCAAGTAGCCCGATACAGAAGTTGCCTTGGTAGGGGGCAGTCTGGGCTCATCTGTACTGTGAGCATCCAAATGTTTATTTCTTATACTCTGACTTCAATTTAACTTCTTGCTTGTCAACATGATGGTAACTTTCAGTAGAAAGTTTCTGCTTGGCTGGAATTTTAGGTTAACATTCCCCTACCCACAGTGTAATAGATGACTTAGATCCATAACGATAATAATAACTGTGAGTTGGCAACTACCTGCGTCTGGCAAGGCACTAAGCAAAGGCTTTGCATACATTATCTCAATCCTTAGAATAATTCAGCAAGGATGAGAGAGGTAGAATGATGGGCAAAAAAAAATCCAAAAAAATAGTAGCTATCAGAGTTAGGATTCTGGCCTGGGAAGGCCTAACGCCCACATCAGAACCCATCCTTGGTCAGCTAGTTTATATTTGCATTTTATTCTAGAATGCTGCCGCCCTAACCTCAGCCCTTGTTAGCGTTGAGATAACTACAGTGCGTGAATGTGTGTGTGAATCCTCTGAAAACACTAAGTTGAATCAAATGAAACTGCAGATATATGACCATCTTTTACCTGAAAAAGCAGCAATCTTTTATCTGTCCAAACACACATAAAAAGCTGGCAAGATGAGGTGTTTATTAACTGATCCTGGCTTCTTTTATCCGGACCAGCAATTCCTTCCTTCTCCTTTTTTTCCATTCTTTTCCACGCCTTTGCCGTCACTGCTGTCCTCTTACCTCTTATTCCCTTGTCAGGGTTCTGGACTTTTCCCGCCTGCAGCACTTTTCCTTCCATCCTCCAGAAGGAAAACAAGGACAGGAGATATTTCCATAGAAGACACTCACCCTTTCTATTCTTCCACAGGGATCCCACTTCCAGTAGCTCAAGGATAACAGGTTTCATCTTTATCAAACAGGAAATTCTCTCCAGTTGTTTCACACTATTTTTCTTCCATGTCCCCATCTTCAGCTCCACTTCACTACAAGCTCCCTTTGTAGCAAAGACTTTAGGGAGTGAGATGATCCTCAAATATCTAGGCACCCCCATGCAGTGGGTGCCTGTGAAACGTTCCAGAGTAGGAATAGCCTGTGAGAGGGTGATGAATACAAACGGGAACTCTTTCCATTTTCTGTTCCTTGTTTGAGGCAGAAGCCAAACCAAGGGACCAGGCCTTGCTTATGAAGCATGCGTGTTTACATAGTCAACATTTGCTGATTTCTACACAAAAGTCAAAATTGAGAATGGCCATAAACACAGCATGTTTTTTTACTTTGCATATAAATTACCTACATAAAAAATAGGCCAACACTGAATGTTCAACTCTGTATTGTCTACCTGCTTGCGATTTAGCAAATAGAAACTGACCATAAGAAAAAAACCATTTCACTCAGGTTTTTTAAAAAAGAAAATTTATTAAAGCTCAAAGGCCATAAGTATTTTAAAATGGTATATTAAAACCCAGTGCATTTTATTTCATTACTAAATATAAAAAAACAGCTTTGTAATGATGCTATGGGTTTCCCCTCTGCCCATCTAGTTCTCTAAATACAAGCAGGTCATTTAACCTCTTTGGGCCTCAGTTTTCTCGCTTGTAAAGTGGGGCATAGTCTCTGAGGTCTTCTCTCAAGTGAGTATTCTGTGATTCCATTTCAGCATAAATACAGTGCTCTAGAACATTATCTCAAGGAGAAAATATATAAGGTTTTTGTCATACTTTGCTTCTTAACAGAAAAATCAGAAACACCTTCAATGTTTGATAATAGAAATCCAAGGGAATAAATTGTAGAACATGCACACAATGACATAATATAAAATATACTTAAAAATATATATAGCTATTAGATAATAATGTAGTGATATTAATTGACATGAAGTTATTCAAAATCCATTTTCAGTGATCAGATTAAATTGTATGATGGTATAATAATAATAATGTAGTTGACATTTACTGATTCTCTTATGAGCCAGTATAATATTACCCAAATTATTTATTTTACCTCATTTAACCCTTTGAGTGCCATGTGTAATTCGAAATTTGGATCAACATGAGAAAAAGTTATAGCAATATATAACCTGAGGTACAAAAAAGAACAAAACACAAAATATGAATTATTCCATTGTTATTTACACTTATAGTCATCGAAAAAAGAGTCGCTGAGAGCAATGCTGGCACTTTTGGGAAAATTTGTCAGTGTCGCTCACAGTGACATTGGCACTCAAGGGGTTAATCTTGATATCTATATAGATACCCTTAATGAATTGATTACTATTTATCGTCCTTATTTTACAGATAAGGCTTAGAGGAGTTCAGTAACTACATATACTAAGAGATGAGCTGAGCTTTGCAGGTAGCATCTCTAGCTCAATGTTGCATTTCTGACTTTTAAAAAATATAATTAAAAATTATAATAATGTGAGAAAACAAAACCACCAAACAAAATAGAAAATACAAACTAAAAAATATCTTAAAATATACACATTTTAATAGCATATGTGTGTTTTTCAGAATAGTTGAATTAAGAGTGATTATTTTCACACATATCTTCAGTGTTGTTTTTTTTTTTCTGGTTAATGTGGATTATTTATAAAATGAAACAAAAAGGTATAAAACTAAATATCAGAATATATTAACTGAATGTAAGAATTGAAAGCATCTGTAAAACTTTTTAAAAAGTGTAAACTGCATTTGTACATAAAATTGTATGTCAGACAATTACATCTGAATGTTTTAATGATCCCCTTTAAACACTGAATATGCAATGATGACCTGTTACCAGAAGAACATACTTGGGCCCCACCGAGTTTTCAGAAATAGTCCCTGCACTTCGGTCTGCTCTCCTTAATCATCCATGTGTGGGCCATGGGTGGTAGTGGGAGTACATTGTTTGTTTCCCCTCTATTATTTTTTAGCCAGAGATCAGGAGGCCCTTATAACAACTGCACATAACACTTGGCTTTAAAATATTTCCTAAAAATGCAGCTTGTAGACTTATGAAGACCCTCAAACAATAGAGGGGGGGATCTGTTCCCCATTTCAGTATCATTAACGAATTATGACAGTAGAAATGTGTATATGTAAATGTTAAGGACTATTCTGGAAGTCCCTGGAGAGGTGGCCCTGGCAGCAGTCATGATTCACAGAGGAGTGTTGTACAGTCCTGCCCCACCCACCCCTCATCTGAGAGCGCTTGGTGTACTGCTGGGATCCCCCTGGATCCTCAAAGCTTCAGCTTGCTAATCTTACTACAAGGGGCTGGGTTTACCCAGTTCTAGCCCTTGGAAGAGCCAATGTCAGACATTCTCTGGAGTGACATCAAGTTGACTCTGTTTTTTGGTCTCATTCAAACTTTGCTCATAACGTAAAAATCATAATCCAATAAAAGCCAAATCCAAAAGATGCTTGCTTTGGGCCTAGTACCCCAAATATCTTTTTTGATTGGTGGAGCCAGTCTTGCCCTTGAAGTTTTCTTGAAGACTAAGAACCTGACTTTGCTGTGGAACCTCCTTGTTTCATTGTCTAGAGGCCTTCATTTGACAGTTTTGTGTACCTCCCTTGATCACTTACTGCATCTCAGCAGAAATGTCTGGTCTTCGGGCTCTGTTATAAGGGTAAATCTGCTTATAATAATTCCTTTAGCATCCAAGCTTCAAATAATTCTTCTTTTATTTACACTCTTATATTACTAAGCCTGACACTTTGAACATGCTCCTTATTGGGAGCCTAAATACTTATATCTTTTCAAATTCATTTCTAACAAGCTGCATCTTATAATTTTTTTTGTATCTCAAATCATACTTTGCAGGATGCCTTACACATAGTAGGTGGACAACACATGTTTCTATGGAGAGTGAGATAGTCATTCACTTACTCAATACCAGTTACAAAAATTAATGAGCACAAATAAAATAAATGTACTTTCTACCAAATATTGTATTTTGATAACTGTTGCTTGAAAAATTAGTACATTGTGTGTTTTTAAATGAAGATGATTTATTGCTATTGTCTAACATGTGAAGAAAGACAAAAAAATTGTTTGCAGGATCATTGGCTTGAGCACATCAATGGCACTGTTGGACAATTCTTGCTGAGTGTTAAGATGATTTATGTAACAGACTGAAGCTTTCCACAGTAATACATTATAGTCTCAAGCTATCAACACTTGTTCATGCAGAGACAAAAGAATCTGAAAGCTACCCACTTTGAAAGTCTCCTCAAAGAAATAGGAGATAATGTTGATGCTGTTTAAACTCTTTTGAGAGAAATCACCATTACATGCAATATCTTAACTTATGAAAACATGCGGAGTACATTTATTATTTTTCAAATGAACTCAGTTTGCTTTCTATTCTGTTATTTGAATCATACTACAAGAATTTTCAATAATAGAAGATGAAACATGTTCAAGCATTGGCATTTTTCCTTTTTATTAATTTTATTGTCGTTCAATTACAGTTGACCCAATTTTTCCCTGCTTGCTCTCCCCTGCCCCGCCCACCCACCCCTGCATTTTTCTATCATGAACTTTCAGGAATTATGTTACAGTTAAAAATTAAGGCATTCTATATACATTTGATGGCAGTGCTATTTATTTATCTTTCAAATAAAGAGCTATATGAAAAACATATTTTACAATGTTATAACCATAGCCATATTTTTAGTGTATGCATGATTGCATGAAACCATCACATAATTTAAAGATATGTATGAGATGATATTTTTTAAGTTCTTCTGAATTATGGGACTTCTTGTCACCAAAGATTGAGTGCTCTATATAATGATTGCAATATGTGGACAGCGACCCACAAATGCAAGGTTCATCTGGTGGAGAAACTAGATTTTAAAAAGAGAAGAAAAGGCAAAGGCCAGAAGAGAGTTCCCATTTTTTGTTCCTGGTCAGCATATATTAACACTCTCTAGACAGTATGAAAACAAGAATTCTCTGTAGTCAAAATTAAAATCAGCCTAATTAACATCCCACTTCCAGATGTAATAATGTAGCATAAGAATAAAAAATTAAGAACAGGCCGTAGCCAAAGGCAATGTGGATTGCAGAAGGAGACAATAATGTAAACAGGATACACAGGTCATAGAATATGTAAAGCAATATGATTAAAAAGGAATGTGAGTAATTAAACAGACAGGGAGAATGAAGTCTTCCAAAGATGAGGTGAGAAATTTGCTTTCCTTTTTCACTGAAGGGGAGACTGGAGTAGATTGCACATGGAAAATGACAGTGGCTTTAGGTAAGAGGCTGGAAAAGCTCCCAAACAGAGCAAGTAAAAACATATCAGAAGGATCCTCTGTTACTTTCCTAACCCTGTTTCTTGATTCTAGTCTGAAAAATAATCCATTTTATTAGTATTTTGACCTTGCCAAGAATCTCCCAAGGAAGGTAGTTTTTCTACTAACACAAAACCAGTATGTTAGAAATTATTTGTATAGTTTTGTTGAGAATTTAGATACTGAAATTATGGTTCCACATTCTCCTGCCCTTTGCCTGGGTCAGTAGGAATGGGACTGTCAGGAATTGATCAGCCTGGGTCACAGGTATGCCAGTGGAATTCTCTGAAAAAGCAGTTATGGCACTTTGAACATGAGGTCATTGTCACCCTTCACCTGTTCACCATTTCCCACTATCTTTTTATTCTTTAATTTCAAAAATACAATAGAATGTTCTTAAAGGAGGAATTTTATCTTAGCTACTTATGAAGAACAGTTAAATAAACAAATTATGTATGACTGGGGCTACACTTTGCTTCAATATGAAGTCTGATCAGTGCCAAAATCATTGAAATTCCTGTATAATGATGACTAAATTCACTCCCATACTGTTCACAGCCAATTGTTTTCTTGGATATGACCCCATGGATGGCATATATAAACCCATTTAACAATAACTGTAGCTAGGCTAAAGCTGCCATTTATAAGAACTTTCTTCGTGGCAGACGTATATTATTGGGCTTTTTTAACCTAACTTATGTTTTTGTTTTCAATGCTCATAAGAACCCCAAGAAGTAGGTTTTGATACTTAGGCTCACAAAAAGTAAGAGACTTTCCCAAGAATTCACACAAATAAATGCTACAAAGAACCTGGATGCAGTCCCTTTCTATTGGACTCCAGAGCTTCAATTCTTTCTGACATATTCTGTGGCCCATTCTTATCAGTCACTGAAGGAATCATTATGAGGCCTCTCAACCAGACCAAAATCTGTCTCCTTCTCATGGAGAAAGATGTAGCACTTCATAAGCTAAATATGCAAATTTCAGTGTTAAGGATTTAAGAAAATTACTTGAAATAGTCACCGAATCTATTATTTAGAACTATAAAAATATTCTCTTGAGGAAGATGATACTGTATTTTGAAATTAATACTTTAATGCTTCCAACAGTCCCCTGTGGCCTTGAAAAATTTATATATTACATATTCCAGAATTGGCCAAGTATCGTGATGGTACAGCCCATGCCAACCCATGTTCTGTGACCCTGGGCTCCTGCTCCCTGGACACAGAGGGGTAGGCAGTGTATGGTATATCCCAGCACCAGCATATGGGGAAACTCTCCTGTGTCTAGAACCAGTGAGTAGCTTAAGATCAGGGAGAATCTGGTTATATAGAAATAATATAATTTTAAGTTTTTTGGATCATTTGGCTCCTGCAAACTGGCTATGTTTTGGAGCAAATCACTTTGAATGTTTATTTGCAATTTACCTTTCTTTAACATGATGAAGATATAAGATAAAATTAAAAGTATTGGCTTGAATTTCATACCACTATCCCTAAATACTTTCCACTTGTGTAGATGGTCACCATTGACTTTTATCATTCCTTGTGGAGAAGGGAAGCTGTATGGCTCAGACTGCTGGTAAAATTCTGATCTCTAGACTGGGAGGGGCAAAGGCACTATAGAGGGTGATAAGGAAGATAATTTTCTTGAGGGTCCTGTAGTATTCAACGCTGGAACCCAGCCCCATAGATCCTCAGAGGGCATGGATTGACTCTTTGGTGGTCACTAACTCAGGTAACAAAAAAACCCAAAAAACAGTTATGTGTCTCATGGAATATGCTTTGGTCCCAAGAGAGCCAGTATATGAAAGAACCTTGAAACTCCTGGCCTCACTGAAACTTGAAGGAGGAAAATAAGCCCAAGTCAGACAAGAACCCTGAGTTGGTACACAGGTGCTGAAGGCCCACTGTACCCCCTAAGGGTGGTTTTAACAGAAGAAGCCTTCTCTGGCCACTCAGCCTCAGGTGTCATCACACCACTGATGTTCCTGTTTCTCAGATCCGAGTACCCTCCCATGAGCTCTATGCCCACTTGTCTAATTTGGCCCTTGCTAACAGTTAGCCATGGGCCACCAGACCCGCTGTCTCCAAGAGATCCTGATGTGGAACCAAGGCTTCCACCTAGTCCTTAGCTGGCATTGTACCTGCAGTGGGGATTAGGTTCCAACAACTTCTGAGAGCCAAAAAGAGCTAAACCCACCTTTGGGAATCCCCAGGGACCTCTATGTCACTATAGAATAATATGCGCAAGCCATTTCGGGGCGACAGATCAATAGCCAGAGAGAGGCACCAAACTACCCTGCCCCAGTTTTGTTAAGACTGCTTAAGCCTTTATATCTCTAACAGGATACTTTTTGCTTCCTGACATGCTGAGGGATTAACATTACATACCCTCTTGTCAAATGGCCAGTGCAAAGTCTTGGGAATACAAGATATTTATTCAAACACAAGGAATAACACGAGTATATTCACAACCTTCATGCCTTTAAAAAGTCATTTTAGCATTAATTCATTTATGTATGCATTCATTCAATGACTTGTTTGTTAATTCATTCAACAAACATTGAACCAGGCAGCTTCATATGAAATAAGGGAAAATATTGAATCATATCTTATTTATACATCCCCTCAAAATTGCACATTGTTTCTAATATACAACTTACTATTGTTAGGTCACTTTTATTTCTATTAAGTTTTTAAATGTTAAAATAAAGATGTCATGCCATAGAAATCAATGTTGAGAAATTAGCAATTAGTTTGGCATTGAAGTTTTTGTAAATTCTGTGACATTTTGACATTTATACAATTTCCATGGTACTTTTATATGGCATTAGTTTCACTGTAATAGGCTTATGGCGTATACTCATATCATTATTTCTAATGTAAAGAACAGAAACTACTCAGTAGTCTTATGTTGTTAAAATTTGCAGAGGAGGGCAAAGGGAAAAATTGGGACAACTGTGATAGAACAACAATAAAATATTTTTTTTAAATTTTTGATCCACATAACTACTCATTACGAGTTAAGTTGTGGAATCTGTGGTTTTGTTATATAAGTGCATGGATTACATAACATTAATGTATAATTACATGAAAATAAACCATATAGCTTAACTTGCATTATAATCGTTACTACTGAATGTAAAGTGATACCAATTAAACCTTCCTTCAGAACACCACAAATTAAGATTTAACTATTGCAGAAATTCTAGAATGTAAAATTATTGTATACCTTAGGTAGAATATCTCTGGATATTTTCAGAGATTTAATGACATTTATAAAATTAGAAACATCTTTCTCCTTTATTGCTGGCATTAACTGTGCCTTATCCAGGAAAATTTCAAATACACCAATTAACTTCTTAAAATACATATATCAATGAGTTCAACCTTTGAAATGTTGACAAAAAGACAAATTATAATTTTTTGTGCTCATATAAATATTTTATTTTAGTGGGGTAGGCACTGAGGTGGAATTTCGGACAAAGGAAGACCTGATATTAATGTTAATACTAATTCTTAAATTATGAAATTTTGTGCATCAGAAACAGTTGATTGGCAACTTTGTATCATTCTCCCTAATAAAATAGTAGCAATTAAAATGCTTATGTAAGTAAAGGTAAGTATAACAGGAATGAAAACGCCTTCCTCCTTCACATATTCATCCTTCGTATGTACTGAGCTCATTATTTACCAGCCAAGTGTAATTTAACTTCTGAGTCTTAATTTTCTCTTCAGGAAATCAGGGTAATAGTAGCTACACAAAGGATTATTGTGAGAATTAGATGAAGACACAGCCAAGCACTCAACACAGTGCTTTATATGAAATCAACATTAATAAATATGCTTCCTCTCTCTTCCACTTCCCTGTTTCACATCTTTTATCCTTCTTCCTATATGAATACCTGTACCCAAACTGACAGTTTAGATCTATAAGACACAAGGTCTAAAATATATAGCAAAAGTGAGAAGTTACTCAAACTTGTAATTTTGACACAGAGCACTAATATGTTTTTCAGATCAGATATGCACTGCAAGCAGGATAATTTAGCAAGTGATGATTGAACTTTTAGAGTTGGTGATTTCTTTTCTAGCAGAACTTTAGATATTTAAAAGAATCAAATCTTTCCTTCATGTACCGCTAGTCTCTAACCTACACGTGCCTCTCTGCGACCAAGTCTCAATTCCAGATGTTCCAAGTAGCTCTTCATTTCATCATGTCTTCTGACAGCACCTAAACAAATATATCAAAAGTTGTACAACATTTAGCAAGTGCAACTTGAAGATTTTCTTTCCGTTAGACAAATAGACGCCATCTGGAAAAAATAACCCCAGGCGCTTGGACACAGGAGCATGAAGCTTATTGGCGGAACACCCAATGAATACCTTACACTACTTTCTTTGGCTCCTACCCTCTGCCTGCTCATTTCAAATCTTGCACACTTCAACAGGCGCTGTGCTGTGAGACAAACGAGTCCTTGTTACCCATGCACTCAAATACTATGAAGACTCGCTTAATTTGAAAGACAGGCTTTGCAAAAATTATCTGGATCAAAATTGTTTCCTTTTATACTAGGATATTTGCTCTATAAAGGACTGCTAAATATCACTGTGTCTTGACGTTAATTGATAGCAATATTTTATTATTCAGTTCCTCAAATTATCTTGCAGCAAACATTTTCAACATTTGCCGTGTTCCATTTTTAAACAGGAGTTTCCTCATATAATCTTTCCTTCCTTCGTTGCTCCCTCCTCTCCTCTTTTATCCAAAGCTATTGTTATTTATTTTAGTGAATGACTTTTATTTCTAAATTTGTATTATAATAATTAACATTAATTTTGCTTTTCAAAATTGGCTGAACTGAATTTAAATGACTGCAATATTATTTATTAAAGCTAAACATAACTTTTATAAATTAAATAAATGTGAATAGCCAAAAATCAAGAAAGCGATCTTCATTTTTATTTTGATGATATAATCTTTGTGACAAGAACAGCTTTAAGTGGCATTTTTTCATATCAGACTTTCTATGCAACCACACTTATGCAACATGCTTTAAGATATTTCTTTACTAATTACTTTCCTTTCGCCCATCAGAGCATGTAGCTTTTCAAAACCCAAAAGCAAATTGCCTCAGAATTTCTGGAATTCATTTTATTACATCTCATGATCTGAGCAGTAGGGAGTCCTATGAAACATGTTTGATCAAACATTAACTCTATAAATTGCCTTCCTTCCCCACAATTCTTATGAAAAAGGTATTCAGCTAGATTAAAACTCTGGAAAATTTTAATGGGACTTTTGAAATCTGTTTGAGTTCAGCTCCTTGGAAAAAAATTAAACTGCCTAATGGAAGCACTCTTTGTATGAGAAGTGGCTATGCCTTTGAGGCAATTTTCTTCTGTGCATAATAGTGAAAATTGTGGCTGGATAATCTGAGTGTTGGAAATGTCTTGGCCAAAATTGTAATGCTGCTTGTAATAATATCTGAAGGGGGCATGTGTGTTTGTTTATGGTGAGAAAGAAGAAGTGGATGATAATGTACAGTCATCTCACTTTGTGTCTTTGCAGTCCTACCCTGGTCCAAGCCTGGAAAGTGAAGACTTTAACATCCCACCAATCACCCCTCCTTCCCTCCCCGAACACTCACTGGTGCACCTGAATGAAGTTGAAGCTGGTTACCACTCTCTGTGTCACCCAATGAACCACAATGGCCTGCTACCATTTCATCCTCAAAACATGGACCTACCTGAAATCACCGTGTCCAACATGCTGGGGCAGGACGGAGCACTGCTGACCAACTCCATCTCCGTGGTAAGGATCTGTTTACCAATACGTGGTGGGGAGCAAGAGAACGGCTGGACGAAGTTAAATTAAATTCAAGAAGCTTTCAATTGTAACACTGCAGTATTCTGAAACTAGAAATAACTTTAAAACTATAGAACATGTTCTCCATAAATCCTGTAAAATGCTGAGGCACTTTTCCATTTTATATTTAAGTCTAAGCAAAATCAATTAATGACACGTTTAATTATGCATATATATAAATCAAAGTACTCAGTACTGTTTGACACTGACTGTTCACATATAAAGTCCAACTATCTGATTAGTTTCAGATAAAAAGTTCTCTTTAAAGGTGCTACCTTCTCAGTAGTGAAGGATTCTTCACCACAAGTATGACTTTCACATCTTCTGAACAAGAATCACTATTAAGTTTGGTTTCTACCCTATTTTTCACTTTCAAACTCCTAAATTTACATAATAGGAAAGAAGTACGTAAAACAATTTTCATTTTGATGTTGGAGATATATAATTCTTATGATCAAAATTTATCCCCATTAACATGTTCCAGTGTACTGGACCTATTGGTCTCAAAATCTTCTAATGTTCCATACTTCTCAAATTTAGTGGAAATGGATGTCATCAAGAAAACCAGCAAAAATTAAATTTCCAGCCCCTAGTCAGAGCCCAGAGGTCTGCATTTTTAACAAGCATCCCTGACTTATCATAAAATCTTTCCTTCTGACTTTATGTCATCTAAAAACTTAATATCTCTGTCTATATTACAAGTGGTGAAAAATATTTTCACTAAGATGTGGCAAGAACGGAGCTTTTTACCACATCATAAAACTCTCCCCAGGGCTAATAGTGACTTTGAATTAGCACCCTTTGGTTTCCATTCTTCAGTCACTTAACAGTCCAGCTATGCTGTCATTTTTGTAAATCGCTGAATAGTGCTGTCATATTCACTATGAACAAATTTATTAACTTGTTTATATTGTTTCTGATAGGAAAGCATTTTATATTTTCACTTATCTCAGTCATTTGGGGGTGTATTTCTAACTTGAATGACTTCACAGGAAGGTTTTTCTGTTAATTACCAACAGAAAGGGTGTATGTGAAGGAAAGTTGAAAGAAACCCCCCAGTAGTCATTTTTTAGGGAATGCAGCCCAGAGCCTAATGCCATGATGGTGTAAGATTTTCCTAAGAACTGGCAGCTAGCTGGTTGGTGAAGAGGGGAGAACCTGTTTGCATTACTAGCAGTGGTAGGAAACTCAGCACTATTCCCTTAGTATTTTATATTATATTCTCCTGTCTAGATTTACCTTAAGTCTACTATGACTCCATTAAGTAGACAGTGGATTATTAACAGACTTATTAAATATGTAAACCTGAATAGTGTACTTAAAAGTAGTCACCTTGGAAAATCATAGGCTATTCTTTGGGGCTAAACCTTTAGATCCAGTTCATGAATCAATAGGTGCCCAGGAATGGCTTTATAAGCACCCCATTCACTAAGGAAACGAAGAGCAGACAGTGTATTAAAATATCAATTTTATCCCCTATGTTCCTTATAGTATGAATGGAGTTGGGCCATAGGAGGGATAATGAAATATTCAATTACATAATTTAAGTCCCTAAACCTTTTCCTTTATATAACTTGCCTTCTTAGCATTCCTAGGACCCTCTCAATACACCATTTACTCTTTAAAAGACTCTTGCGCAACTTTAACAAATATGTATCTGGGCCTTCCCCAGATTTTCCACCCATGGCATTCACTCCTTCTCAAATGGAGCTCAGGACTGGACCTACTTACACCTGTGCTGACCCTTCCTCACTGTGCTTTCCTCTTAACCTCTCAGGAGCTTCTGTTCATCCACTTTTCTTTATGCTATGTCCACCCAACTGAATGTCCAAAACCAAACTTAGGTATTTGCCTTTTAGCATAGCATTTCCCTTGGAACTTTTAACACTTTACAAAGCAGAACGCACTGATCAGCCTACACTGAGGGGGATGAAGCTCCAACTTGCTATTCAGCTCTTGGCAAGGAGAATCTAGCTGGGTTTTCATTGGATGGTGAACCTTCCCAGGACCTCTCAACATGGGTACCTACTTTGCCTACTCATAGTACTGATCCTAACACTTTAGTCTTAAGTGAAAAGCTACCCCAGCTGATAATACAAGTCATGGTGAGGCTTTGGAGAGACACCAGCACTGTCCAATAGAACTGTCTTTGATGATGGCTTTTCTATTATCCATATTGTCCAATAACAGTAGTCGTTGGCTATTGAGTGTTTTAAATGTGGCTAGTGTGAATGGAAGGCTAATTTTTATGTTATTACACTTCAATTATTTTTAATTTTGCCATATGTACCAAGTAGCTACTATATTGAGCACCATACATCTAGTTAATAATGTTGATTCTAACATTAAGTCCTTATTAAACCCATTTTTAAAGCCAGAGTGGTCTTAGAGACCGATTTGGAGATTGAATTTATTATAAGAATTCTGTTTTAATCCTTTGAGCTCTGGCTGGATTCCAGGATCCAGAGTTTGATATATTATAAAGTTGCAATAGAAATCTAATAAAGTCGGAAGGGTCAATTTTATTGGAGTCTACTAATTCCTTTGAGAAACAGAGCTTCTTCACTTCTTATTTTGAGCTATTATGTATCTAGAATGCCATTCATAGTGTGTACATTTTAAATGCTTACCATGGTCTAAATGTTTGAAAGGCCTTGAATGATTGATAAGACAGGGTTACTGTCTTTAGGAACTTATAAACTATAGGGAGGAAAAAGTGAATACTTTGAAAACAATTGGAATGAGACATGAAGCAATGAGAGAGAGGCCAAGGAAAGTGCTTGATTTAGTTTTATTGGTGGTGAACCCAGTAGGAATTTTCAGTTGGAAGAGATTACAGTAATCTGGTTAGGGTAGTTTATAAAACTTAGTAGAAAAGGCAGGACTGTAGTCAGGGTTTGAAAGATAGTTTTGATTTGGGCAAATAGAAAAGAAGAGGCATATTGGAGAGCATTTCAAAAGCAGGTTAGATACTTCAGGTTGGGAGATTTTACCCAAGATTTCAAAATCAATCAAACTTCTGTGGGCTTGATATGATGGATTCTAAAAAATTATCGGCTGTTTTCACTCAAGGCAAATGTCACGAGCATATGTTCATGTCCCTGCTCTCCACGGCAAACGCATTAGGGTAGCAGTGCTGTAGGAGGACATTTTTGGCACCTCCCTGGATGGAGAGCAGTGGTAGGAATCTGCCAGTGCGGGAAAGTCTGAGGAGCCTGTGTCATAACCAGGCGAGGGGTGTTGAGGAGGCACACAGAGTGGTGACAGTGAGAACAGAAAGATGGGGTGCTAAGCTGTTTTCACATCATTCCCAACTATATATGGATCTAAAGACAAACAGCCCTTCATATCATCATATTTTACATTTAAAAAGCACTAAGGGGTTATTTTCTTTGTAAGGAAGTTTGGGATGATAAAATATTCTCTTCGCACTTCTTTGTAAAAACTGGCTAAAACTCTTTCCTTAGCAACTTGTGCATTCCTAATGTGATCACAAAATTTAACAGCCAACTATTGACTGGTTTGCCAGTTGCTGAACTATATATGAAGAGTGCACAATTTAAGTCATCAATGCTCATATAGACAAGGAGATTACGGCTCCTGAAATCAGGAGGTAAATGCTACCCACCAAGAAATTGCAGTGCTCTTTCTGAGTTCTTCTTTCAAGGTCACCTACAGTATGGGAACACCCAAGAAGAGCTAACACTTGTAAATTTTACATAATGAACTTGCTGAAAGTTTTAAAATCCTGTGAGTACAAGCCACCCCCAGCAGAATTATATACAAGATCAGCTCTTTCCAATGTTGTTATCCAAAAACTCTTCAAAGTTATTAAAGCTGAGCTTTTTGCTGTTAGTATGGTGCTTACATCTTTGTGTTAGTATTTTCACATGATGGAATTTTAGAATTTATATGAATCTAAGGTGAAAATATTTTAGTTCCCATTTAGATATCATATGTACTTTAGAGGTTATTGTAATGTTTAATATATATGCCTCATTATACGCTATAGATGTTAATATTTTTAGAATATAAATTTTATATAACATAATTCTGAGATTTTATTTTAAAGATAAAGATAAATTATTATACATAATGTTTTGAGATTTTATTCTAAAGATAAATTTTTTGTCTCCTGTCCCCAGTAACTATATATGTGTTACAATGTCACTGCTTTTAAGCAGTTGTCTAATATATGAACTATAAGCATTTATTCCATATGAGAAACCAATATGCGAATGAGTATTGTTATCCAAGTTTCACAAATAGAAAATGGAGGATCAGAGTGGTTAAGTGACTTGCTCCGTGGCTCAGCCAGTAAATACCTCAGCTTCCTTGTTTGAAAAACAAGGATAATAATAGTCCTTACCTCATGGGGTAAATGAGTAAGAATTGCTTAGATTAGTGGTTGGCACATAAGAAGCATTATATGTTTGTTAAATAAAATATGAAAAACAAGCTTGTATGACTTTTTGAAGAAGTTAAAATGCATGAGAGAGATTTTCCCAAAGAGTTATTTACACTTTAATCCTTAATCTTCTTCAGACCTGTCAAAAAAAAAAAAAAAAAAAAAAAAAAAAGCAATGAGCCTGCTATTAACCAAAGAAGTCTCTACCTTTTACTAAGTGTCCTTACATACTATTATAGTTAAAACTGACATCATCTTTGGGCTAGCTCATTTCAAATACTTACACTGTCACTTACCAGCTGTGTGACATTCAACAACTTATATAACCTTCCTGTGTCTCAGTTTTCTTATCTATAAAATTGGTATAGTAAAATATTTAATCCTATCATGTTGTGAGCATTAAATTAGTTAATATATGTAAAATAGTGCCTATTAGGTACTTGGTGCTAGATATATTCAGTGAGAATTTCTTTCTAAAAAAAAGGTAACCAGGGTGGAATGTCTAGCTTGCCTTCTAAAATTTGCCATAAACATGTATGTGGTGAAGCATACATAGGGTGAAATTTCTTCCTCTTCAAATTTCCCCTCCCTGCTTTCTTTTCATACACTCTTGCCTGTGCCATCTTGTATGTTAGTAGTCAGTCAGGACTCTGCAAGAAATTAGATTTCTGGCACTTTACAAAGATTCCATTTTCTTAAAGCCGCTATTTTCCAAGACCAGACTATAAAAGAAGGTAGAATTTCTATTAGTATATACTGTCGAATAAGTGCCAATTAGTTCTGATTCTCTGGGTCCAAGTTAAACAGCTATTCATGATCCAATATGTAAAAGTTCCACTTACTCAAAATTCCCCTGAGTTATTTTGATAGTGGGTAATTGATCAAGGAGTGGAGTATGGTTATAAGAGCACTGAAATGAGAGTCTAGAAGCCAGGCCCTGCCTTCGGTAAGCTTGTTAGCCAGGGGCAGTTCACTGAACCCTGTCTGTAAGGAGCAGGGCTGGGCTAGATGAGGGGCTCCAAACTGGGGTCCTTGGAGCCAGGGAAAGCGGGAATCAGCCAGAGGGGTGTTGCTCTTATTCATCTCACTTGTTCACACTTCTTGTCAAAGCTCCCTTGAACAAAGAGTTCTGCCTCTCAAGAAGATGGAAAGTCACAAGAGCAGTTGATCATTGATATCCTCCCAGGGCTAGTGTTTTCCTATGATTCATTCTCTATTGACCACACAACATGATCCAGAGTCACGACTCACTCAATGTGTCACTTTAGTTGCTTACTAATTTTTCCACCCATCACTTCAGCTTCTCAGTGTTTTACCTGTCCCTTGAAGCCTACTCAGTTATTAAGATATTTGAATCTATTGAACAGAACATTTCTTTGGGGTGAGAAATGTTATTCTGCCATTAAGAAGAAAGTGATGTTGCTTTGTGAGAGCAGACAGTGCTTTCATGCTGTTAGAAACTACAGAACTATTGTATTTGGGGAGAAAAGTAGAATAAGAAAGTATCCATATTAAGTATTCACAGATTCAGAAAAATCCTTAAGATTCCTACCAACTGAAATCGAGAGGCTCTCCTTTTTCTCTCCACTCTGGTACATTCACTGCTGGGTTAATCATGGATTGGTGGAAGGCAAAATATAACCTTGTATAAAGTCATCCAAGCCTCGCTGCCTGGCATATATGTGGCGATTGCTTGTTCTTTGTGCAGTCAACAGAAGCTCTTTCATACAAAGAAAAACCGTGCAAAGTTTTAGAATGGCCTCACAGAAAGGATTCATTTAGAACCTGGGCTTTTTGTAGAGTGTGGTCCTAATAACACATTATAGAAAATTTACAATGAAAAAAGCAACAAAGGAGATTTCAATTTCATTGAATGCTTCAAATTTCTAGTTCTGGATTTTGAAATGGAAAAAAGATGTTAAAAGCAATAAAATTGGGGGGTTTATTTCCCAAATGCCTTATTTTTCAGGCAACAAAAGCAAGCATAATATATATACTCAGATTTATTGTCATTTTTAGCATTCAGTCATGGTACACTTTGCATTCAAAGGCCACTGTACAACTGTTTTGACAACCATCACTTCAGCAGGTACTGTGCAGGATAGACAAGACTGGAGCAGGAGTGTTCCTCTGGGTCTACAGGGAGTGCTGTTACATCGAGGAAGTCAGATGTATTAGAGCAGCATGAATTTCTAATCTGTTGCCATTATGGAAAGGACCACTGGCATATTGAATAATGTAGCTTTCAAAGCCAAGCAGAAAATGTGATTACAGACAATTTGATTGCTATTTTTAAAATAAATATTTTCAAAATCTTGAGATACTTTATTTCATGTAATGCATAAAGTATGTAACAGTGGACTAGACCTAAATATCTTTCAGGACACGAAAGAGCTGATGATGTCAACCCCATTTAGATATGAAATAATAGAGGCATTTGTTTAAAATGAAATGGAGGTCACAACAGTGTGTTTCTTTCTTTAAAAAATAGGGAGAAAAGCAATAAAAAGAAATGATTTTGCCCATTTTGACAGAAAAAAGAATGAAGAATAATTATTTAGCATTATGCCACAATTCATCACATGTTTAGCAATTACAGCCTGTTTTTTCACAAATTATCTTTTTTTTTTTTAACATTGTAGCACATGAGAGCAATGTATTAAACCACTTTAGTACTGTGAATAAATGAGCTGTTTTTTTGTTCTTATTTTTGACCATATATAATAAAAGTGTGTGGTTTAGGTTGGGTTTTTTAATGTCAAAGTCCTAATAAGGCCAAAAATAAGCGTTGTTTGTGGTTAGTTGTTAAACTCTACTTAAGCCCTTTCTTTGCTCAAAACAGACTACTTTGAATGTGGTATTGATAAGTAGTTCAATGTCCTCATTATATTAATGATTTGGGACTATCTTATAGCGCTGTAATAAAATATTTTTCCAAACTGTAGCTCGCCTTAATAGTGTTCAGGAAAAGAGCCAATTTAAAAATAACATTTTTCCTTTTTTATGCCAAGTAAGAAAACTCAAGATTCACTTTGTATACAGGGCTTGTTGTACTTTCTCTTCAACCCTGGACTTCATATGGATTTGTGCCTCACCCATGCATGAAAGAAGTAAAAAAGCTATAAAACTAGTTATATAATATACTGTAAGCAAACTCTGGGAGTTATTCAATCCAGTCGCTTAATTCTAAGCAGAAGTAAACTTAAACCATTTAAGATATGTGGTTTTCCATCTGAGAGCCAAGATTCCACAAGTTTCCTTGGTAGCCTGTTTGTGTTTAATTAACCTTGTAACATTAAGTTAAATTACACTAAGAGATTTAGATTTCTTCCAGGAAGTTCCTTATTAAAGTTGAACTAAAATCTCTTACTGCAATTTCAATCTACTTTGTCTGCTTCAGATGTCTGAATGCTCAGGGAGCAGTTGATTCAAGTATTTGACATTTATTAAGTCAATCCTGCAGTTGTGTTTTACCTGGCCCAAATAACCCCAATTCTTTTAACCTTTCCTCAAAGGTCATACTTATCAATGTTTCCATCAAATTAACTTTGTTTTTTTAATTTTTTGATCTTAAGGAATGCCAACCACAGTGAGAGGCAGAGCTCCAGACAGAGCTTGAGATTGCAGATTAATTTCTAAAGTTTTCAAATAATTCTCCACCCCCACGTGGACATTTTATGATAGGCTCTTTAATAGCATCGTTGATTGCTGACATATTTAATTTTAGACCTGTCGATCACTCCCATGGTGTGTTCTTGCTCTGTTGGTATCCAGCCAGCAATTCCCCCATCTTGTTTCTGTGTAACTCATTTTACATCCTAAAGGCAAACATCTGGAAAGGCCATCATGGTGTTATTCTTCAAGTCATCTTTTTTTCTGCTTGAGTATCCATTATTTAAATAGTCCTTAGCAAATAAAAAGCGGGAAGAAAAATATAGTTATGTACTCATAATCATCCTTGGATAAACAGATTCTAAGTGGGCTCATAAGTCAGACTCCCTTGGCCCTGGCTATGAGGTTTCACTCACTTGCTATAACCTCCAAATTGTTAATAAAATCTTTCCTGAAGTGTTGAGGGGGGAGTTTCGGAAAAGCAGCACAGAACCTGGATGAAAAAGACTTGGGAGCAGGAAGAATAAACAGCAAGTAAAAACAGAAGCCTGTTCAACAGGAAAACCATGTACCTGAGGGCCCCATCTGCGGTGGCTTCCTGTCCGGGCCTCCCTGCCCCCCTTCTCCAACTCCAAGCTCCTTGCTTGTTTCTCCTCCTCATTTCAGGCCCAACTCAGGTGCCATCCTCACCCCTCTACCCTAAATAATAATGATGACACTTCCTGTATCAAGCCTTGGCGATCAGTCAGGCCCTGAGTTGAGTACTTCACGTGGGTCGTTCTTCTTGCTCTCTCTTTCCTTCCTGCCTTTTCACTTGAACTCTCAGGACAAGTGTCCCTGGGGAAGGAAAGTTTCTGGTTCCCTCTCACCTGCCTAGTAAGCTCTTTACAGAAAAATGGGCCTAAAAACCTTAAGAGCTTACTTGGTTTCATTGTTGAGACTTTCATGTGAAAATAATTGATAATACCATATATGTATCACATACAGTAGGAGCTCAGTAACTATTTCCGAAAGAATGGATGAACTCATTAGTGCCCCTGGCAACCCTTATATTTCCTCCAGACAATACAAGATCATTATTGCTTTTTATGCTGACACTTCTAAGCAGTTGTATAGTCTTCTAAATTGATAAAAATATTCCAGTTTGTAAAAAGTATATATAATGCCATTGTCATTTAGCCTGCTACAATACTTTCAATGTAGTGACACGTGAGCCCTAAACTTATGTCTGATCTTGTATCCTTAATACTTAATAAACTTACTAATAATTCCCTAATCCATACCATTATTAAGTTTATATATATGACAATTAATTATAATGCATCTTTTTTAAATGAATACTTTTACTTTATGAAAAGACTATTTTTTATGGAGAAAGGTTATTAGTAAAGTTTCAAGACTTCTAAAGAAATATCTTGGGGGTAGGAGAAGCACTGTGGATAATAAATGTCTATTAAATACTGGCCCATCTGACCAGTGTTTGTTTTTTGTTTTACTACAAAGTGATTAAATCTTTGACTTTCTATTTGCTTGATTTGTGCAAATAGATTTTTAACACTAAAATGTTGTATTATAAACCCATTTACTCATTCTGTCATAGGAAAATTAGTTTAAAATGCTTTTCAGGAGAACAATGAACCAGTCTCATTTCAAGACACCACTTCCTTCATTATTCATTAACTATTCTTATCTAGTGCATACGGGAACATTTTAAGAGCAGTTCTGTTTTGTTTTGTTTTGTTTCCATTTCAGTTTTTTCCAGTGAGTTTGGTTCCCTTATGCGAACAAGCATTGCCTACAAGAACACAATGTTTGTCTTTTTATATTAGCCATTTATGTAATTTTCCCTGCCAAAAGCAGCACACACTCCATTGGAGAAAAGGCATGAAGTGCTGCAGGGTCTTTGACCATGTGATTCAATTGTTAAAGTAGCAAAATAGATTCACCTTTCCTTTTCTGGATCTTTTAAAACATCACAAGTGCCATTATAATCCAGAAAACAGGTACTTTTTTCCCTTCACTTAATAAGTATATACAGCATTTTGATAAATATATAATAACAAAATTGATAGTTGAACTTTTCAGAATTTAATGGAATGTACAAATTCCCCAGGGAAATCTATGTACTGTTTGATGGAAAAAGAATTTCACTACATTTTATAACTCAGGATAGCAATTCCATTTTTGATAGGCAAGCAACTGTCTCAATATTTGTTATATTTTAAAAGCATTGTTAAAAGTATTATATTCTTTAACATTTAAGGAGGTTTTTTTCAATCAAAATTTTGATTTTTTTAATAAAAATTATTCAAACTTCAAAATAATTTACACTATTAAAATTTGTTATATTTTATATGTGTTGCATATTTAATCACATTCTCTGCTAACCAGGAAACAAAAACAATGGTTTACCAAATTGTGATAAGACCATATTCCATACATTGTAAAACCTGAAGATGCTCAAAATGAAAAAGAAAAAAAGGGGCCCTGGCTGCTGTGGCTCAGTGGATTGAGCGTCGGCCTGCGAGCCAAGTGTCGCGTGTTCGATTCCCAGTCAGGGCACATGACTAGGTTGCACGTCAGGTCCCCAGTTGGGGGCGCAAGTGAGAGGCAACCACACAGTGATGTTTCCTCTCCCTCTCTCCTCTCCCCTCTCTCTAAAAATAAATAAAACAAATAAATTATAAAAAAAAAAGAAAAAAATGTCCTCTTCAATTCTTAAGATGGTAGATTTATAAGGTTATATTATTATGACTACCAAAATCCAAACAAAATTATTAGCATTTAAAATAACTTTTTTCATTGTACATTATACATATCCTATAATTCTTGAAGAATTAATGAGAATAGTCGGGTTGACCATGTAGCTATTATTTACATTGAATAAAAACATGCTATTTTCATCTGTATTTATTTATCTCTCTGTCTCTCTTACCACATAAATGTATGCAGTTACACATTCATACATTGATTGTGTTTGTGTGGCTGAGGCTCTTATCACATTGTGAGAGTGTCAGTGGTCAGCGAAGTCCACTCCTCCACTAGGCAGATGCAAACTGGGACCTTTGGTTAACTGCTTCCATATTACCTGGGGTACTTTTTTGCTTCCGTGGTTGTTCTTGCTTTCCCCAAAGCAGCCTCATTTCTAATTAGAACAGCATGTGGGGCGGGACCTTGTTTCCTGGCAAACAGCAGACACTGCTTCTCTGAAACTGTGCTTTGCTGTACATTTCACCCCAGTCATCATGCATTTCTGGAGTGTCTTCGTTGTACCTCTGATCTGCTGGGTGTTATGTGCACTGCATGTTCGAATCCAGGAGCTAACAGTTTACTTGGGAAGATGGGTTTTGCTTATATGAGACATGTGGAAAATATGAGACCATGTAAGATTGAGTTCTCAAATTCAGTACCTAGTGAGTGTGGGAGTTACCTGCAGAAACCGGCCAATGCCTTCCCTCCTGGTTTTGAGAAGCAATGTGAGTGGTCAGTTCTGGGCTGGTTCAAGGATAAGGCAGCCTGGACTGGGATGCTGCTAGACTCTCCTGACTACACATCGCTGTGGGCAAGTGACTTCACCTCTCTGTACCTCTTACCTCTCTCATTGGTGATAAGAATTGAATGAGTCTATACACCTGAATCCCTCAAGCAAAACCAGACAGTGTGCTTCATGCCACCTGTTTTATTATCCAGTGAAGCCCCACAGCTGCTGGTCTGAATTTTCCTTACATCGCCTATCATTCCTCTTACTAGTGTTCATGTTTTATGGGACATCCTAAGAATGACTGTGCTGGCATCTATTGAATATCTAGTCTTGCCAGGTCCTAGGCACACACAATCTTCTCCTTAATTGCCATAATCACATCCGAAGAGAGTGGTACTACCCTGACCCTCTCCTGACCCTGGCCAGGAGTGACTGAGGATGCAGAGACAGGTTATACAGGTGGACAACTGGTAAGTGCAGAAGCAGGCAGACTGAGGTGCTTGTTCCCTCTGCATCTCGGTGAGTCAGGGGCTGTGCCTGACACTGGGAGGGCTCTGGAACTTTGCATCGAAAGCCTTAAGTGATCCTTTATCCTCTTCCTCTTCCCTGTGGAGGGTGTTCTGATGGGGTGGTGCCATCACTGCTCACGCTGGCAGAGCAGTCCAGGCAACATTCTCAATTCTGCCTTTTTTTAAAAACAAAATAAACTCATCTTATTTTTGCATTGAGGAAGTAATAATAATCAGAGAGAGTGAGTAGAAGGAAAGAGAGATCATATTGTTGAGTGAAAAGGGGAGGATGGCCTTCTGGCTGGGTGACTTTGACAAATGACTTGATCTCTGACTCTTAGTTTCTTTCACTGTAAAAAAATAAGTAAATAATATGATAACAATAATATTGATATCACCATGAGGTTGTGGGGTTTAAGTAAGATACCAGATTAAGATTTCTAGCACTTGACAGTCTAAGTACCTTCTCTAGTTATTGTGTTGAATAAATTAGCATTCCAGCTAGTGAAAAATCTTTGTTGTTTGCTAAAAATTTGATAATTTAAATTATTAACTCTTCTGCAAGGAAGATGGCGTTACCTCCTCAGGTAGCAACAGGCTGTACTTACAGACTAGGGTTTGTGCCTTATGACCAGGAGGTGGGTTATCTGCCATTTGCCATGAATCAGCTAACCTCAAAGTATTTTCCCCTTCATCATAAGTACACAAAATTTACTTTTAAAAGTCCAAAAATATTTAAGTTATTTTATAAATAAAGGGGAGGAAAGTTCTGGGCAGCTTGCCAAGCATAGCAGATCTGAAATTACCTAGCAATATTTCCTTCTCTTTATTAAATCCTTGTTACTTTTCTGATGTGTCCATATTAATTTGTCTCTTCATAAAAATTTAAATATTCTATAACACTAGGAATTGAGAAAAGCCAAAGAAACAGACAATAAATCATGAACAATTTTCAAATTTTCTTCATTGTTGTCCAAAAATGATAAATTAATGTGTCCAGGGTCACAAAAGCATCTTGACAAGCCTAGTCCCAAATAAGCAGCATGCTCAGATCCCCCCAAGAGCTCAGGACCCTCCCTGATCTATGTACTCCAGAGCATGAATAGAAAAGCTGGTCCATGGAGGATGGTGGGGCCAGAGTGTGACTTTCAAAGCTCTCTGCGTCAATGACCTTGTTCTTCTCACTCAGACTATGGAATGTCCCGAGCCTCGGAGCAGTGCTGTGCAGATCCCCTCCTGGAGCCAGAAACTGGCAGGGAAGTTACTCTGAAGGCAAAGACTGTGCTTAATTATCTCAGAGGAGAAGCTATAGGGTTTGTCCCATAGGCTCTTGGTGAGATTTTCAGTGATTCACAGTCTGTTAACCCAGGCACTCAGCTGCCTGCACAGGGTCTCCCAAGTAGGATCTGGTCTAGAATGGATATATTAAGGTAGTTAAGTGAACCAGGGTGCTATTATGCATAGTTTCCACACCTGTAAGGAGGGGGCACATCATCTTTGCCTATTAGGAAGAGTTGATACACAGTAAAATGGCACCTCAGTGTCACGTGGCATAAGCTACGGAAAAGCAGTCCCATCGACATGGTATAGCAAAGAGCTACTTCACAGAGCACAAGGTAATTTAAATGATATTGTGACAGTGCTGGTGTATTTCACTGTATAATGGGAAAAAATATGGAAATCAGGATTGTCTGAGGGTAGAGGATCCCAAACGTCACCTCACTGAGTCCAAAGTTCCCATTATCATACAATGATTGGAAAGGCGGGCCCTTCCTAGCAGCGGGACCTGGCACAGGGTACTTCAGCCATTTCCCCATTAGTGAAATGGAAAGGGTGGTTAGTATGTTGCATTTCTTCTTTTTGTAGTGAGATTAGCACAAGTAAGCCCATCGTTATAAGTTCTCATACACAATAAGCTGTAAACAGGTAATAAGTGCCAATTTCTCTTGAATGTACCCTAATACTGCAGTTTCCTTATTCTCATGTGAGGTTTTATCAAAAGAATCTAATTGTTATACTATATGTTACTGATATAATTTGCAAAGTGCTTTCTTATATGTATTCACTTAAATTTTTGGCCTTTTTAAATTAAAAAGATAATAGATTCTTATTCACTGAGGCTTAAAGGCATGGTTACTACCTGAAGAGTTTGAGTTAATCTCAAGTTCTCATCAAACTTGCCATTGAAAGCTTGGTGTTCAGGGTGGAGGGGATACAGCTGCTCCAAGAGACATGGGCTGTGGCTGTGGATGAGGCACCTCCATGTGTAAAATTCAGAGGCTGCTTATTGCCAGTAAAGAACTCAACAGCAAGGAAGGGGAGGAGGTCTGCACTGCCTCGCTTCTTCTCACATCATCTATAATGATCACATATGAAATGAAGAAATGTGAAGTTATCTCAAAAAAACACAAGTAAAGTAAACAAAACCAAAATGACTACAATACACAGCTTCTTGCAGAGGCCAGAAACAGAAGAAATGAGGAATCAAATCTCCCTGGGCAATCTATCAAAATGTTGAGAAAAATAGATTACTACTGAGAAAATATCAAATATCTATTGGGAGACAAGTGCACATAACTCTGAGTCGTGGATAACAAAAAAGTTTCCTCAGGCACCTCAGTGACAACTGTATGATGCATAAAAGAGCGAGTTCTCCTTATTACAGTTTATTGAATAAGCACCTGCACGAATACAGGGCTGCACTCTGCCTGGCAAGGAAGGATCTTTCCCAAAGGGCTCTTGGTCCAAGTTGTGAAGACACCACTCAAGCATAAAATGTCTGAGCTGAGAAAGTGATTAGGGTTATGGCCACAAGAGAGCAAACAAATGTGTTGACAAAGAGTAAACCTGGTAATGGGTTCCTTTGCCTTGAGAATGTTCGAATGAGTGTTCGAGACAGTAATCCTGACAGTTACCAGGGAGTTTCATTTCAAACCCTCCCTACCTCTGCTTAGTATAAAAATGTACTAACACATACTGTAGAATTTGGAAATCCCTCCTTCTTACATCTTTTGCAACTTCATAGGTCAGTGGGAAATCACAGAATTATAATACTAAAAATACATATTTACCTAAAAAAAGCAAGATGTTTGAGGCACTAAGGTAGTCAAATATCTGCAAATCATTGTTCTGCATTTCATTTCCCATACACAGAGAGAGCTCAGATTTCCCTTTTGGTTGGATTCTGTATTAGGAGATTCTTAGCTTAGAGCTTCGTGGAATCTTGCAGATTCTAAAATGGAACCCCAATTCTTCCTTTGTTGTTCATATGCCTTGAGTCTTAGAATTACTAGGCAGTATCAGGCATCTTCTATATGTAGGATTACTACATAATTTATCATTCAAACAAACACAGTTTTGAGAGTGAAGCAGGTGACTAATAATGATTAGGCCTAAAGCTGGAACTGTCCTGAGGAAATAGAATGTAAGTTCCAGTAACTGCATATCAGGCACTGTGCACATTGGTGGTGAGGATGCAAAAGTTTTATGGGACTAGTTCTTATCTTCAAGTATTCACTAAAACAAATGAATTATCTATTTAAAAAGCCAGACAACATTTCAAAGCATGGTACTTCCTATACATGAGGAATCAAGCAAGGTAATTAATATAAGTAACATTTGAACAGGATCTCAAAAAATTATGGATTATTGGCAGGGAGAAATAGGGGAGATGTTTCTGAAGGGAGGAGTTTCACTGTGTTGTATGAACTGAAGCATCACCCCCTCCGAATGCTCAACCCCAAAACCTGGGATTCGTTCTTGGTTCATCTTCTCCCCTTGCTCCAAACATCCAGTTATGAGCAAGTCTTGACTGGATTGCCTCAAAAATGCATTCAGCGTCTACCCACATAGTTTTCTTCTTCACTGCTCCCACCCTAGTCCAAAGTGTCATCTTCACTTGGATTATAGTAATGGTAACCTAACTGGCCTCCCCTCTGAACTCTTGTCCCTCCATAATATATTATTCACACCAGAGTCAATGAATATAATAGTCATACTATTCTGCCCCTAACTGAACTACAGTCTCACTAGTTTTTTGTCACCTCCTCCCACCCAATGACCTTCACGCTTGATACTCTTGCCTCAGATCTTCAGTCAGTTCTCATCTCAAATGTCACTTTTCTGAAACACTGGTCTAAGTTGGCCCTGCTCCCCACCACTCACCCCCATTATATTGCCCTGTTTTATCAGCTGAGTTAACACTCTAAAATGCGCATGGAAAGAAATGAATAAATCCTGGTGTTGTTACTCTCTGAATAGTCTAGTTTATTTAAATAGTTGGTTATTTGCTTCTCACTGCATCTGATTCCATGAGAGGTAGAAACCTTGGCTGTCTAATCCCTGCTCTATCCTGCACATGTAGAATAGATAACATGGTAGGCATCCACTTGCTAGTTGTTGCATGAAGGCCTGTATGTTCATTACTGTGTCGGACAGATTAAAGGAGTCCTTAAGAAACAGATGACTCAAGGAAATTTCACACTTTATATCTTAATAAAACAGGGATACCATGGAAACCGGTGGAAGAGTTTGGTATGTGTATGGTTGTATACATATATGCACACACAAATACCACTCATTTTAGCTGTGTAAGTAGGCTAATTTTTGATTAAAGTATATTTTATCTTTTCAGGGTCTTTTTTGGTTCCATATAAATTTTTGAAATATTTGTTCTAGGCCTGTGAAATATGTCATTGGTATTTTAATAGGGATTGCATTGAATCTATAAATTGCTTTGGGTAGTCTGGACATTTTAATGTCTCCAAAATATATAAAGAACTTATACAGCTCAATACCAAGAAGACAGACAACCTAATTAAAAAATGGGCAAAGGACCTGAACAAATGCTTCTCCAAGGAGGACGTACAGAGGGCCAACAGGCATATGAAAGGATGCTCAACATCACTAGCCATCAGAGAGATGCAAATTAAAGTCATCATGAGTTACCACCTCACACCGGTAAGAATGGCCATCATCAACAAATCAACAAATGACAAGTGCTGGTGAGGATGTGGAGAAAAGAGAACCCTGGTGCACTGCTGGTGGGTGCACTAGTGCAGCCACTATGGAAAACAGTATGGAATTTCCTCAAAAAACTAAAAATGAAGCTGCCTTTTGATCCAGCAATTCCATTGCTAGGATTATACCCAAAGAACCCTGAAACCCCAATTCAAAAGAACTTACGCACCCCTATATTGATATCAGCACTATTTATAATAGCCAAGTGCTGAAAACAACCTAAGTGCCCATCTGTAGATGAGTGAATCAAAAAACTGGTACATTTACACAATGGAATGCTATGTAGCAGAAAGAAAGAAAGAACTCCTACCATTTGCGACAACATGGATGGAACTAGAGAGTATTATGCTTAGCAAAATAAGCCAGGCAACAAAGGAAAAATACCATATGATATCACCTAACATAGGAAACTAATGAACAACACAAACAAACAAGCAAATTGAACCAGAGGCACGTAAACAAAGAGCAGATTAACAGTTATGGGGCTGGGGGGGGGGGGAGAAGGGGGATAAGTAGGGGAAGGGTCTAGTCAAGGAACTAGACCCTTTTATAAATGACCCGTGGACGTGTACAACAGGGTGGAGATTGACTGTGGCAGAAGGGGTGGGCAAAGTGAGGGGACACAATGGGGGAAAAAGTGGGACAACTGTAATAGAAAAACAATTAAATATATATAATATATATTTTATACATATATAAAATCTTTGCCTTCATCTCTTGCCCCTTGGTCCTAAACAATAATCCTGGGAACCTCAAATTCATAAAGTGCAGAGTCAGGGCAACCCCAAGAGAGCATACAGAAATGCTTGTGCCACCAGGGAGATTGGTATATAAGCCATATGAATGATCTCATTGGTAATTCACATTTGTACAGCACCTTCACTTAAGAAGATCCTAAACTGAGGCAGCTATTGCTCCCAGCTCACATGCCTTAGACTGTATCAGGCCACAGCATTCTCTAATGAAGCAGAAGGGAAACTAGGAATCAAGAAAATGGCACAGAATTCTTATTCCCACCCCAAGTTTTCTAATGATCATCCCACAAAATGATAAAACCTGGGGGTGCATAGTTAATATAACATCATAATGATGACACCTACATGTTTGGTTGGAGTTACAACATACTTTTGAAGTATAAACATTAAGATAAAAATGTATCTAGTAGAATGGCTTTGAAAACTGAAAATCTTTCAGACATTTAGAGGTATTTAGGAAAGAAATTAATGACCTAATTTTGGAAAACAATTATAAAAATTTCAGGTTAAAAAGTTTTGATAAAATCTAGTAGATGGGCAAATAATATTCAGATTATTTAAAAAGTGTATTGAGAGGGTCAGAAAAACATTTGGAAACTTCTATTTTTCTTTCCAGCAATCAATTTAGGAAAAGAACCCTTGTTCTATAGTTAAATTAACACTACTTTTAGAGTAATTAGAGATATTGGGAATGTAACTAAAATACTCTGAGAAGTCAATTTATCTGGGTCTTAACCCCAAATGTACTCTAATGTTCTTTTTAAAAGGTACATTTTGATTATGCTATTACAGTTGTCCCAATCTTTCCCCCTTTGCCCCCCTCCACCTGGTACTCCCCTAAGTTTATGTCCATGGGTCATACATATAAGTTATTTGGCTTCTCCCTTTCCTATACTGTTCTTAACATCCCTCTGTCTATTTAGTGCCTATCAATTATGTTTCTTAATCTCTCTATCTTTTCCCCCACTCTCCCCTTTCCCCCGCCAAGCTGATAACCCTCCAAATGATCCCCATACCTATGATTCTGTTCCTGTTCTGCTTGTTTGCTTAGCTTGTTTTTGTTTTTTAGCTTCAGTTGTTGATAGTTGTGAGTTTATTGTCATTTTAGTGTTCATATTTTTGATCTTCTTCTTTTCCTTTAATAAGTCCCTTTAACATTTCATGTAATAATGGCTTGGTGATGATGAATTCCTTTAGCTTTACCTTGTCTGAGAAGCACTTTATCTACCCTTTCATTCTAAATGATAGCTTTGCAGGATAGAGTAATCTAGGTTGTAGGTCCTTGCTTTTCATAATTTTGAAAACCTCTTGCCAGTCCCTTCTTTAACTATAGGTAACAATTTAAGCTTGGAAAATTGTCATATAGATTTATGTCCTAAAGAATTGTTTATGAAATTTGGACCCTATCCATTTCTATCTAGATTGGAATATGACTTGGTATTGTTTGATGTTGTTTATGGACATTTAAATGACTTAATTCTTGTTTCATTCTTAGTATCAATAGATTAGTAACTAAATTTCAAATATAATCATTTTGTATCACTTAGTGTACTAATAATTTTTTAAAAATTAAATATAGTTGCATATCTTTAAGAGATAGTGAGAAATCTTCATCTACTAGGCTGAATTTCCTTTTGACATTATGCATGGTATGACCCTAATGAAGGGCACTTACTTCATGGTTCTTATTTTCTTTCTTGACTCTTTGTCTCCACATGGGGCTGAATATGTCCTAATAAGTGACTGGACACATAGTATAATAAATCAGTCTATGTGTCACCCATCATGAGTCATACATGCATTTTTAGAGGCATCATCACAATTTTATCTCAAAGGAATGATTAATGAGCTGGAAATATCAGATATTTTAAAAATATGTGACTTCCTTTTTAGTTCTAACAAGCATATATTGAGCTCTTGCTCTGTGCCCAGAACTATTATAAATGCCAAGGAAATAACTTCTCACAGAGAAGTTATTATCTAGCTTACTATCTAGATCAGGGATTCTTAACCTTGGCTCTACTGACATTTTGGGCTGAATAATTCTTTGTTGGGGAGGGGATACTTCTCCTTTGCATTATAAAATGTTAGCAGCAGCCCTGACTGCTACCCACTAGATGCCAAATCCTCTAGTTGTAGTAACTAAGAAACCTCCAGACATTGCCAAATGTTTTCTGAAGAAAAAAATGCTTCTGAATGAGAACCACGCTCTAACTAGATAATTTCTGTAAATGTGGAATGGGCAGTGATTAGAGATTTGCACAGGCCTTCTTTTCAAAGACAGTGCAAGAGGAAATGGGCTTCTACTTATGTGCAGTGTTAGTCCTACAGAAATAAGCATAGAATTGGAGAGTTGAGCTGGAAATTACATGAGTCACTAGGCAAAATCCTTCCTTTTTCAACTCTATCAAGCCAATTGTTAAGTGTGTTCAGGATTGGCTAGATTTATATAGCTATCAGAGGCAAGACTAGACCACCTCTCCTGACTCTCTTCAAGTTCTTCCCACCATACTTCATTGCTTCTGGATAAAGGAGGCATTGATATTGACAGCATGGTGCTTGAAACTATGACCTTCACCGTTTTCCTTGGGTAACCATTTTGACAAACACCACTTACTCCAGTTTCCATGACTTAGTCAACTGCAGAATGAGGCCAGGTGGACTGACTGTCACGTATAATTTTCTCCACTCCATTGAGCACACTTTCAGCTCTCTGTCTCCATCTCCTGTCATTCTGATAACTAGGACATGATTTATATTGTTCTCCAAAAATGGCTAAATAAAGCTAACTCTGAGCAAAATTCAGTGATATGTAAATTATAACAAATAAATTTAAATTTTTCTCTTTTGGGCAGGCATCTAAAAATCTGGTAATAAATATTTTTCACACTTTTGAATAGATCTTTGTAAAACATCCTCATATTTTTAAGCATTGGTAATAAAAAACAGTAATAGTCAACATTTTCCTTAAACATCTACTAGCTTCAAGGCAGAAAGCTATCCTTGTAAAAAATATATATATGGAAATTAACAAGACACCCTAGGAAGTCATGCATCAATAGGTCACTAAAGCAATAATTTTACTATGACACTATAGGTAAAGCACTAAGAATGTACAGAAAAGAAGAGAAAGTGGAAAACAAACATTAATCCAAAGTACATTATGTGCCAGGCACCATTCTAGGCACTTTATTGTACAAGCACTTTCATGTAGTCTTATAATTTGAAATGGATATTATTTTCCACATTTACAAAAATATAGTAGTAGGAACAATGCAAGCAAAGGCACATGTGAAGGGAAGTGAAAACAAATAAATAATATCCAATGTCATAACAGGTGAAGGGGAAAATGACACATAAAGTGGGAGTATCTAAGACAATTCTTTGCAAAAAATAAATTTTGTGAAAGTGATGGATGTGATAAAAGAATGAATATTAGGCTGAAGGTATTTGAATTTTTTTAGTCAATGAGAACAGATGGAGGATCTTTACTCAAAAGAGATGTGATTAGAGTTACAGAGTTTACCATTCTTTTCCTGAGGCACTTCATGAGTTTCCTATATGGATAAAGGGTTGTGCTGTACATTAAAGCATGACTGAAATACATCAGGAAGGGGCAAGGTTGGCATAATCATCAAACTCATGGACAGAAAAGAGAAGATATATTTATTTGATACAAATAGGATCATGGTAATAAAGAAAAAGAGAAGCTATGTGTTCTGTGTCACATGCCCCACCAGGTCTGGAAAGGTATGTTCATTCTTGAGCCTGGGCTATCTCCAAGTACAGCTCTCAGGGCAGCATCGACATCACCTAGAAACTTGTTGAAAAGGTAAGCTGTTGGGTCCTACCCCACGCCTTCTGAAATCTGGCTCTTGAGTTCAGGTATCTGTCTTTTAATAAGATCTCCCTGTCTTCTGTTGCATGCTAAGTTTGAGAACTACTTTTCTAAAGTAACTTAATTTGAAACAAAGAAATACTGTTCTTTTTCCCTAGATAGACAAAAGAAACAAACAAAGAAGAAAAAAGCTTAGGCATCCTGCCCTTAGGGAAAAAGGTAGTCATTGCTTTAAAAACACACAAAAAATCACAGGCAGTTTGAACCAATCTTAGTTTAAGATATAAACTAATCATAACTAACGACCTGAATTAAATTCAGTCTTCAGTTTCCTTATGCCTCTGAAAGGGCAAAACAGTCTATTGAAAACCTTATTTAAATCCATGAATGAAGTAAATTAAAGTATAGATCACACTGGTTTGATTTTTTAAATATATTAAAAAATTCATTAAATTAAAGAAAATGTATGATAGAATCTTTGGAGTCAACCAGTCAGGATTAAGTTCTATAACTAGAAGAAATTATAACAAAACCAAAGTCCATTTTAAAGATACTTTCTGGAACACCAAAATTCCATTATCATTTTAGCTCAAGCCTGTGACTTTAGCTGGAGTGGTATCAGGGGATTTAAATTGAAAAGTAATTGAACTTGAGTATTATATATTCTTCTTTTTTTTTCTGCTCAGGGGTGACTTGATCATCTTCCACTGCAGTTCTAAATGATCAGCTTCAGTTCAGCCATTTCAGCATTTAATCAATGCTGAACAATACACAACTTTCCATGAGGGCTTATCTACACTATAGTATTTTATGTAATTGTGCATATTATGAATTTAATGCTTAAGTTATTAAAATAGGGTAAATTTAGTAAGAAAAAGTACTCATATCCTAATATATGCATATATATATGTATTTACAATAAATAAGAGAAATAGTATAGAATTAAAATAAAATTTAGAATAGAGCTAGATATTTCTGAATTTATTTACATATCCCCATTCTGCTTCAGGTCTTGCCATTAAAGTTTCTGGACATTTCTAATGCTCTCTCCAGCTACATGTCTAGGGTATTAAACCAAATAACTACCCTTGTCCCAAACTGAGAGTGACCCATTTAAAACAGTCCCTGTTCAACACTTTCAAAGGGAACTGCTTAAAATGGGCCGTCCTGTATTAAACCATGAAATAAACTCCAAGGGAATTTGGAAGATATCCAAGAGGTTGTATAATTTGACAGTGAAAAGAAAAGACTAAAAATACATTATAGGGAATAATGTTTTCTTGAAAAAAAAAAAAAGAGAAGAACTGGGAAATATTTCACCAAAAAAATTCAATATAGAAATATTCTCAGGAAAAGACATGCCTTTAGTTGTCCAAGATGCATGTTCTGCTGATCCTCAGATCTCTAACATCATTTGACCATGACTATGTTTATTTGTAACTGTTCTTTGGATATCCTTGGTAAACACCAACAATAGCTTCAGACTAGAACTAGGACCCAGGGTGAGGGACACATACAGCTAAATGAGAAGAATACAAATAACTTTTCTACAGGCCTATTTCTTTGTGCCTTGGAAAGAATTTATAGACGCTCTGCTACTAAGGAAACAGGCCCTTTATTTAAATATTTTATTTATTTATTTTTAAAGAGAGGGAAAAGGAGGGAGAAAGAGAGAGAGAGAAACAATGTGCAAGAGAAACATCTATCAGTTGCCTCTTGCATGGTCCTGACTAGGGAGCTGGCCTGCAACCCAGGCATGTGCCCTGACTGGGAATCAAACCAGCAACCTTTCAATCTGCAGCCAGCACTCAATCCACTGAGCCACACCAGCCAGGGTGAAATGGGCCCTTTAAAAGATGTTTGTAAAATACATTTTGATTGATTAAATGATGTTCTTTAATTAACTTATTTTATAATATCAAAATTGTTTTCCAGGAGAAAGAAGTAAGTTCTCAGATAATCTAATTCATATTGTCACAATATCCTCTGATGGAATGTGGGCCACCTACTAGATGTGAAAGACTATCCATTGCGTAAAAAGCCAGTTGGACATTGAAATCTTGTGTTATTTCTGTTCGCACAGGATCCAGTAAACATCTACCCCGCTTTGACATGTTGCCCTTAAAATTTCAACTCTAGCAGTTCCCAAACATTTTATATTCTAATTTCAAACAATTATCAAATGTCATCAACTTTTTCATAGTTGAACTTTCAAGATTCATTAATTTAAAAAATATATGACATCCAAAGGATTCAGTAATGCTACTAAATTAATTTGTATCTTATGACTATCAACCTTATCAGTAAAGACTTGGAAAAACATTATCAGCTACGGCTGTACATTTCTGTGGTTTGCATATGGATGCCTAGACCATTGAAATAATTCCAGAACTTCTTGATTTACATTCAGTTATTACTGTATCAAAGTATGGGACAATGAGGGCAATTTAACATGATGCTGAAATGGTCTCTGATGTTGGACTCAAGTCCGTCACCCTCTTTACCAAACTATCTGTCAGAAATACAATCTTTCTGATAAACACTGTGGAAACTTGAGATCCAAAAGAGACTGAGAGACATATTCAGTGCTTCTCAAACTTTAATATGTTTGGTAATCATTGACTCTGTTAAAATGTAGATTCTGCTTCAGCAAGTCTCAGGTGGGGCCTGAGAGCTGAGACGTAGGCTGCTAGTTAGAGGTCCACAGTTTGAGCCCCAGGAAGAATTATGTTGTCAAGCCAAAGTGCTCATCAAGAGGCGAATGCTTGGGTCCCACCCCAAAGCCATTTAATCTAATTCTTCTGGGGTGGGGTCCAAAGATTAGTATTTTTGTCGAAACTCCCCAGGTGATTTTACTGTGCAACCAGAGTTGAAAACCACAAAGCTAGTTTTTGTCTTCTCTGCAAGTCACTAATCTCCTAACCTGCCTCTTCTTATGAAGGTAAGATAGCAAGGTCATCCTGTTAATGAGAACCTTTAGAGGACAAACTGATGAAGGACAGAGAGCTGCAGGCAGTTTTCAACTTTGTATGGGAAAAAAATAAACACTGTATGAAATAGATTGCTGATGACTTGACTAGACTGCTTTAGACTGAAGTAATTTTGTCCCTACAAGACAGTTTGAGGCAAGAGGATTCTCCATCAGATGAGATGAAAAGACTCTTGGATTAATACATTTGGCAGATGTATATTATTGTCTTCTGTGTTACAGGCGCTGTGCTTGGCATAGGTCTTGCAATAATACCACAGCCATCGCCTGTCATACCAAGTCAAGAGCCATACAAATGTATAGCATGTTATAATCATTGCATTGGAGGAAGTATAAACAAATTGCATAAAGAACATAAGAGAAATTGCTCATGGATCTTCTGGTAGTATTTAGGAATGGCTCTTTTCATAAGACTTTCAAAGTTGAGCTTTGCAATATTTAGAGGAGTGAAACCCAGATGCAGAAGGAAGGCAGGCTTTCAAGTCACTAGGGACAGCATGATCTAAGAAAGGCATAGAGGTCAAAGTGGCATGTTTGGGAAATGGGAGATGGTGTAAAAGTGCAAGGTGCATGATGGGAGAGGAGGCCAGCCATGTTGGCAGCAATCCCATCATAAAGGCCTGTGTGCCATGTTTAAATCATATCTGTGAGTTACATGTAAAAGGTCGCAGATGATAACCTCTAAATTCCCCATTAATATAATCACCGTACAGTTCTACCATGAGGGATTTTTTTTTTTTTTAGATCATGTCATTGTCTCATGTTTAACAAATTACAGTTCCTCTTTCCAGTTTCTGAGTTTGGATCTTTATATATATATACTGTATTGAAGATACTGAGCATATTTGAGATCCTATGAATTGAATTTGTATAAGCTTTCTGAATAAGAAACTGGGTATCAAGTTTTTGCCCTCCAGGAATTGCTCTGTTTTCATCCTAAGTAATTCCTGATTATACTAACCTGAAATTGTCCAACAGTTTATTAGAGAACCTCGTCAAGGCTGGACGAGGTGGTAGGACATGAGGTGGATCCAATTCAGCCCCTTGTGCTAAACTAGCATATGTGCTGCCTTTGAGCAGAAAACCACAGTCCCCACACTCATTTAAATGAATTCACTGACTCTTTTATTAGATTTTAGTTGACATCATAGTTAGGATTCCTAGAATGGGCAGAATATTAAGCATTGTCACCCATGAACATCTCTGCACAAATATATCGATAAAATTAGCAAATCTTTCACCTAAATAGACCCTTAAAAGACAGGAGGTAAAACATGTCTGATTGGATATATACTCAGTGCTTGGGGCATTTCTATGTGGTGCTTGGTGAAGTAAGTGGTCCCAAGAAGAATGAAAGCGCTGAGTGCATAGGAAAGAGGTGAGCAGGGAAAACACAAAGGGCTGGAGGTGGGCGGGACGTCAGAGGAAAGACATTCAGGTTGCCCAATCCTTCCCTCATGGGTCCCAGCAGCGTGGTCCTACCTGTGCCTGTAGAAGAGCCCTAGGCCTTGGAGATCAGAATATAATTATGAAAAGAGACTTAAATTTTTATTACTGAAGACTGAAGGAATTTCATGATATTCAAGAGAATCACAAATAGTGTTGCCGGAACAGCCAAAAACTGTTGTGTTTTTTGGGTTTTGGTTTTTTGTTGTTGTTGTTTTTTTTGTTTGTTTTTTTTCATAATCTCATGCCAGGGGAGAGAGGGACATAAGCAAATATTTTTATATTTTGAAAAGGATGTTTGATTTTATAACATCTTGAAGGAAAGAAAGCAAACAAGCCTGGCTAATGCCTTTTAAAAAGAGAGAATATGTTTTTCCTAGTTAACGACAGAGATTTCACTGAAATGGAGAAAAAAATGGAGCGTTTATAAAAATGTTGATGTAGATATAATTAGATCCATTTTAGGACCAAAAGTTTTATGCAGAAACTGACAGAAGGATACACAATAATTATGGTTTCCTGACAAGCTGAATAGAGTTTTCTTTTTTTATCTTATGGTTTTAGAAAACCAAACTGTAAATAAATATGCAGTTTGACAGATTGTAATTGCGATCAGCAAGGCGTCTTTTCATTTAATCAGATGATGTTATTAAAATGGGGTTACAATTAAACATTTTATAATGTGACGTAGAACTCCATTAAAATTCTCAGCAAACAACAATTTACATCTGATGTTTCAGCGTCCTTTTCTATTTGCAGAAATGTTATTGGCTGTGACCTTCCACTGGATGGGTCTCTGTTTTTATTTTTTACTTTTTCTTCTTTCTTTGATAAATGATATTGAGCAGCTATTTTCTTTTTCTCCTTGCACAACTAAGATATTAGTTTCTCATGTTATTCTTGAATTATTGTGACCCTTCCCATACAAGTATTGGACCAAACAGAAGGTTTAAAAAAGCATGTTTACTTGACAGGAAATTCATTTTACTTGACAGGAAATTCATTTTCTCTGTTTATATAATAGTCATCCCCATCAACTTCAAATTAATATTGAACTTACAGTTAAATTTGTTTCAGGGGAAGATTAATAGGAAGCTTTTGCAAAGTGTAAATATCAGTTAATATTTTATATTCCCTAGAAAAGTACATCCTTAAACAAAGAATGAAAAGGTGTGAAATTGAATTTGACAGTAATTAAAAGGAAAATGGCCTTAAAATGCTGGCAGGGCGAAATTATATGATGCTCTACTCTTCTTGCTCAGTCTTTGGCATGATTGTGACAAAACATCTCCTGATCTTCATAAGGAACATTCAGAAATATGACTAAACATTGCCATAGGCTCAAAATCAGATGATAGGATAATGGAACATAATGGAAAAGGAAATCCAAATTGTAACTCCACACTTTTGACAGCACAAAGGAATAATGCGAGTCGCTGTACACACTGTGAGCTTGAACATCACAATCACTGGAAATCTATCCCTACATAAAGCATAAAACGTGGATTGATTTCTAGAAAAAGAAGCAAATTTAGCAAAGCCTATGTTGACTGTGAAGTCCCCACCTGTACATCTTATCCAGCCAAGGAGACAGTTTACTGATAATGACCTTGATCACCTTCTGACAGCATAAGTATTGGAGGTTTTGTTTTATTTTCAAAAAAAAGCAAAACATCTCTAGTAAATTGTAATCAATGATTTTTTCCAAAACACGTCTTTCAAATTAGAAAAGTTTTGAATGAGAAACTTTGCCTTTCTATGAAAAATTTTTTTTTGAAAAGTTGTCATTTGACTAATAAATATAATTGTTCCCCTGTGATAGTAAAATAAAATAAAGTTATTCAATGACCAACTATCTAATTTTGCATAATAGAGACATTTTATTTCTCAATCATTTGCCACCTGCTTTCTAGCCACTTGATTGTCATATTGCTTATCACTAGGTACCACTTTAACAGGGTGGAAAGGATTTGAAAGTCAAACCTGTCAATTCTTCTAGAGCTGTGAAATGACTTGATGTTTAGGCAACTCCTTCTCCATTTTACAGATGGAAAAACCCCAGTTATGGGAAGTTAGATGGTTATACAGCTAATTCATGGAAAAACAAAAATGAGGACAGATGCTGACTCTGACCCTTGTTCCCTTCTCTTTATTGCATGCTCTCTCCATCTATTCAGATTTAGTTATTTTATTTTTATTTATTCATCAGTAAATATTTATTGAGCTCCTACTATGTGGCAGGCATGTTGAAGTCATAGTGAGCTTGTGGAAACTTTGAGTATTATCAGCCAATGAAATGTGGGAAAACAAAAAGTAGACACAAGGATCATTACCATGATTAGACCTCTGCTACCGCTGCTTAATAGTTTAAAAAACATGGAAGTGATTGTGGAAGTATAGCTATTATATTATTATATGTGAGCCTGCCAGGAATCTGGTGGCAGAACTCATCAGTTTGTTTCTATAGAAGGCCAGCAAATGTCATTTTCCAGGGATTGCCAGAGCTCAACCATAGGTGAAAATAGTCCTTCCAGCCTCAATAGGCTGTTGAAGTAGAGAGAAATAATAAATGTAAAGGTGTTTCTTTGTAATCTGGAAAAACCTCTAAATAATCTAACAGCAAATATTTATTAAGCCCCCTACTTAGAACTAGGCTTGGTGCTTTAGTAGCGTATATAGCAGGAAACAACATAGATATGTATGATTATAAAAATATAAATAAATAAGTGTATATTGTCCTTACAATCTGGCTGTTTAAAGTCTAGGATGAGAGACAAATTTTAAATACACATACAAATAAAATCACACATTAACAATGTAAAAGCATTTTGTAAATTGTTATACTGTAGCATTTGTGAACCCAGAATCTTAGTATCTTTCTTAGCAAAACCATTCAAACCAATGTACTTGAGTCCTTTTCTCATTGGAACAGATATATCCATCTCTGTATAAAGCATGATCTGAGCCCTGTTTCCTAAACATATATTCTTATTTAATTGCTAAAATTTGGTATCACTAGTTGATTCATTTTGATGCTGCTTGCTCATCGATCTCTATAACCAGGAATATGAGAATATATTTTATTAGAAAATATAAACACAATAGCATAGTGAAATGAGCCATGTGTGATGAGGCCAGGACCCAGGGTTAGAGTTCTGGATCTGATATCTTATATTTATGTAACTTTGAGCCATCCATTAATTAAATATCTCTACATTCAAATAGTAGGCCCTGGATGTATGTTAACTCATTAGCAATTCAGTTTTTCCTGTGAAGGAAGGCTGCAAGACTAGATGATCCCTGAAGTCACTTCCTGTCCACAAATTTTATATTTACCATGTACCCCAATTTAATGAGACTTTTAGTAATGTAAATATTAGCCAATATTCAAAAAATCCCTTATTAAACTTGGAAAGCAAAGAGAATATTCCTGCAATTGATGGAAAACCCACCTGAGTCCAATTCTAAATACCACTGGGGTGGGGGGGAGCAGCAGCTGTTTAGCAGTGCAGTGAAAAGCTATATCTGAATTTTGGATTAGAAGTGAAAAATACCTTATCCAATTGAAACTACACAGGGAATTTAGATAGGCTGTAATTACTCAGTTGGAATCTATCCAAAAGCTTTTATCTAACCCACCTCCTTCTACAAGTAGTACATTTACCATGGGATCTTTTAATGATGGCATATGATCAAGACCCTCAGCCTTAACACTCCACCTAAAACAAGAGTCCACTATACATTTGTAATGTAGTAAATTCCCTTTATCCCCATCTTGGAGCATTGGTGTTTCATCAGCACCAATTCTTACAGAATGTGTCTTCCCTTTTCCCTCCAGGGTCTCTAGTCTCATTCTGACTTAATTCTGCAATTCTTAATTTTTCTAATTGGTACCTGGATGGATCATGTGAATTCTATGTGCCCAGTTAGTGCTTTTCATAAAAGGTTATTCTTCGTTCAAAGACATGATTTTTTAAAAAAGTAAACAGTATTTTTTTAGGACAGCTACTTTCATTTTCATGCTTCACACTGGGCCTCCAGCCAGCAGTTAGTGAGAACAGAGGGTAATACAAAGTAATTTTAAAGCTTTGTAACAGAGGTCACACTTAACCAAGAGCTGGTAGAGCAGGCTTTATTCTAAGCAAGAGGATACTGAGTAGAGTTCATAGGCATTCATGAAAAGATTGCTGGATTTTCAAACCTTCACAAAAGATATTCAGCATTATTTTTAGGCAAGATAGAAAGAGCTACATTTTACTGTGAAGTGGTAGATGTAATTCATACAGCTATGAAAAGAAAAATGAATTTAAATAATCCAAATGAACAGAGGAAAGAAGGATTTATATCCCATTTTTGACAAAATAATATGACCAACTGGCTCATCTTTCCAGACAATATGTAAGATGTATCTTTGTAATAACAGTTTCCTGATGCACAAGGAAACCTAACAAAATACCCACATTCTAGATTTGGGGAAGCCTCAAGATTTGACATTGTTTTCTCAGCCTGGGCTTGAGTCCCAAGCTCAGTGCTTCTATCTGCAACATCCGTTTTCCAGAGACTCTGATTCAGAGGTCTGGGAGAGCCAACAAATTCTTATATAAACCCCTTACAACTGCCATCAGTTAAGAACCACTGGTTTGGTTCAACATGTAGACAGTGAGTTGAAGTGTTCATTTTTATTCATGCATGAAAATAGAGGCATGGTTGGTTATGGTGGGTTTTTTTCAGTCCATGAACTGATGGTGAGCAGTAAGGAAATACAACAAGAAATAGTTAAAAGTGACATCTATCCGAGAAAAAGCTATTATTTTTGCATTGAAAAAATTATATTCACCATACTGAGGAGAAAAGAAAAAAATATCCTCATTCTAATGATGATTGCCCTGAGTTTGAATGAAAAAAGATGAACCTATACATAAAAATATAGAGTTGTTACCAGTATTAAAAAATTAAAATAATGTTTGAAATTAAACAAAAAATAGCATGTTGTACAATAAATATTAAGTACATTAATATATAATCCATTTCCATTTCATAAGAGCATGAAAAGTATACATGGTGCACTCCCAATCCTATTTATAAAACTTGGACAAATGAATATCACTGGCATATGTATACCTGATTATGAAGGTGGCCTGGATTGTCTTAAAGCTTGTAGTACATTCTATCTATTGTTGTATTTTCATATTTAAACTTGTGCGTACCAAATATTTATAAACCATCTTGATCAAGCTTGAACCAGCTTGATTACTTTTGATTTGTGCTATAAGATTTCTTCATTCTTACTGGAAGTTTCAAGACATTTACTTTAAACCTATTCTTTCTTTCTTTAGATTTATTTACTACCTTTAGAAGTAGAAAAGTCCAATTTCGATCATGTTTGAAATAACTCATTTTAGACAAGTACGTGCTGCTCTGCTTACAAAACATATATGAGTGGAATATGCAATTACTACAACTCAGTTTCCTGCCACAGAAACATTTCAGCATTATAGCATTACAGAAATAGAATGACATGCATAATGAAAGATTTCAAGATTCACCCAAGGCATTTATTCTCTTCACCTTAATGTTCTCAGCAGTAGCATAGTATCCATTAAAAGGTACTATGAATTATGGTTGCCTAGCAACTGGAAGGAGCTTGTAACAGCACCAAAGAATGAAATGGCTGGTTGATAAAATGAATTTTCTCTGAGCATTAGCCTGTTGAAACTGCCTTTTCTTGTGGAACATAAAGTGCATTTATTTGTCTCATGCATTTTTTATTAGAAAATTATTTGAGTTCCAGGGACTTGAATCGTTTTGCTACAGGAGATATTTGATTTTAATGTGTTGTACTAAAATAAGTAATAAAAGACACTTTCTTCAAAGCAAAGTCACCAAACAATCCTATGTGAATTTTTGAAGGAAGGTCTAAAATATTTGATAAGCCATTCCATTACTGGTTTTTAATTAAAAATAACCTTAGATAGAATTCAAAATTCTACTGATCCTATAAAACTATAAGGTTAAAATAGTGGATTCTTCTTGGTTATATGAAGTATAGAAACATTCTGTTGACAATGAAATACAGAAGAATATTTTTAAATTTTAGTCTTTGCTATTACTTTTTAAAAATGTATTTCAACAAATGTGTAAAAATTTACCAAGAACTCTACCAATTTCACACAATCTTCAGTTTAATTCATTTAATTTTATTGCTTTAAACACTTTCATTCCTAGGTTTTCCTTATTTGCAATGATCAAATCAGTGTCTGTATAGCATTGCCTTGCAAGTCTCATGACCCAAGAAATATGCTCAGGTGACGTGAATAAGTGGCATCAGTACTTACTAAAAGTACATATTTGAAATTGATATGTTGTATGAGCATTTTTTCAATTTAAAGTAAATAAAATCTGCTTAGATTCAGAAAAACTATCTGTAAACAACCAAAAACTGAAAAGGTTAAAAAGAGCTTAGAGCAGAAGCTATTAAAATGGGAGCTCATATACTTGGTTTATGATTTTCTTTTGTCTACTCATTTTCTACATCTCTATATTATCATTATATCTACATCTAGAATATTTCATATACTATATTTATCTTGCTGTGCAAAATACAGTATCATATGTATTCATCTACTTATGTATGTATGGAAATTATATTATTTAAATGCCAAGCATTACATTTTTAATCACCATTTTGTATAATATATTGCTCTGACTGTTCAGTACATGGTTCATTTTTATGATAACATAATCTCTGGTTGAAAAAAGACTTATGTTGAGCCAATGTTTATTCCACTGGGTGAATAGTGGAGACTTCTTTGTCCTTAAGTAGCTATTCAATTCAAGCCTGGCTCAGAACAAGCTAGTTACAGGAGGGAGGGTCAAATGGAAATGTTATTGATCACCATAAATGGAAAGAATTTTATACAGAATAATTACCTATATAGATAGCCACATAAGGACCATTTCTTAAATTGACCATCTTGGCACAATCTTTATAGTCCAACTAAAAAAGAGCATTGGAAATATATTTGTTGAAACAGATCAGGGTAGGCAAACAAGTTGGTGATTTCCATCAATAACACTTACTGATAGTATTTTCTCTGGAGCCTGAATTTCCAACTGGTAGCATATTTGTTTAGTTATATTATTCCTTTAACCAAAATTAGGATAGTGGTATTTCCCTTTTTGTGAATTCTATAATTGACCCGGTTTTCTATTTTCAAAGTGGTGACGTTCTCATTTGAACACTCTACCACAACTGTGTGAGAGACTCAGACACAGTTTTGCTTGAGCAAGTCTCAAAGCACTTATCCAAAGAGATAGAATTAATATTTTTTAAAAAGACTGGTGTTTAAAGCCCAAATTCACACCAAAAATTGAAACATGACAGTGTCTACTTATATTGATTATTACTGTTTTTCCTAAAATGATGGTGAAAGCTGGTTTTCCCTGGTAGATAATAAGAAGCTTATACTACTCTTGTTAACCAGATAGTGGGAGACAATGGTTGGGTAAGCCATTACTGCTCTTTATAGCTTACAAAGAACTTTTCTTTACATGATCTTATTAGATTTTCACAACCACCTTGTGGTATAAATAGGACAGGTGCTGTCATTAGAAAAGGCAGAGTTTACTGCCAAGAGCACGAGACTGGGAGTGACAAGAAAAATGTTAAGATCAGGGCTGCCCCTTAACTGTCTCCTTGGCCAAATCCCTAGACCCCTTAGAGTCTTGATTTGCTCTAAAGGGAACGATACTGCCTTCCCCAGAGAATTGATGTCAAAATTAAATGTGTGAAAGCACCTAGCATGTAATAAATACTAAAGAAATGAGAATAAAATTTAAACCTAAATAATCAGTTTGTAATATTGAAAGAATGCAACTGATTTCCCAAGGTCAAGCAGCTACAAAAAGGCATAGATGGGGTTGAACACTCCTAACACCTGCTCTGAGTGCTTGTGGATTTCACCCCAAGAGTTTCTATTGCAAAGGAATCATGTGAAGAAACTAGATGAGGTGGTGAAGGGACTCAAACAAAAATATAAGCACAAATGATTCTGTTATTCCCTGGGGTGAGCCCAAATGCTGCCTTTATCAAAAACCTTTCTCTTAGGCTCACTGCTTGCATCCCCTGAAATGTTTTTGGCATGAGACTTTGTTACTAGATCCCAAATACTTTACACTTGGGAACAATATGACTTGCTTTCCAAATTGAGAAGTTTTGTAGAACAAATATTGCCTTGACTTTTAATGCATTAACAGTTACATTACCAGAGTTAATTATATCCTATTAGAACTAAAATATACATTGCTCATCCTCACTAAAGATGAATATCGATTTGAGAGGTGAGAGCCTTCTTTTTAAAGGTGTATATGAGTAATCAACAATATGAATAAATCCAATATTAATCATTGCTAATATTTTGCAAAGGTGTAAATTGAAATTCCAGAGAGAGCTTGATTAATAATAAATTTAATACAGCAGAATCTCACTTGAACATAAAACTGTTACACACATAATAATCCTATGTAGTTATTGAGGGAGCCAAATTGAAATGCTTTCTTACATTTGCATAGAATTATGAGATACATTCTGTATGTGTTTACCATGTGCTTACTAGCTAAAAAGATTCTTAATAGAGAAAGGTGCCTGAAAATATTTGTACATTTGTATCAAATATATTATCAAAATGTTATGATATAGCTAAGTTTAGGACCCTCTTATTAGTTTATCTTGTGATTATGAGAAACAAGTATTAAATTTAAAATATCTACCACAAAATTATTTAATTAAAAAAATGTTTTCTTCATAGAAACAATCAGGATGTAGCCAATCTTTTGACAGATTGCCAAAACACTAGTAGAATAAAAAAAAAAAAATTCAGGGTAGGAGGGCAAACAGGATTTATCATTCATGAAAATTACATTTATGGCTCAACCACAATTGTTACTGACTCACGTATGTAGGATGTGTTTTAAAAAAAAAAAAAAGACTTCTATTTAAATGAAATTGCACCTCTACCGCCATCTATGAAAAAGTGGCAGAATCTAACATTTTAGTCTTGGAATGACTATAGCCTCATGAATATTCCATCACTGACAGTTGCCAGGATTTTCAAATAAGCAACAACAGAAGGTTAAAAAAAGCAGAGGACACATTACTAAGTTTTAGTTGATGTTACAGTTTGATTTTGAGCAGTAAATTTTTCCATACAATGGGTTCCCATCATGCCTGTGGTTAACATGTATTTATGATACATAGCCTATACATGTATCCTCCTGAATGTGTTCTAAACCCACCGTCTATAAGGGTATTGTTTTTCTGACATGTTAATTTATTCTACAGTATCCAGGAATTCCTGAATTCTGTCATCCAGATAGGAAAGTCATAGCAAGAGCAAATTAAATATTAATTTAAAATAAAATAAACATGTTTACAGGGTATGATGTAAGTGACACTTAGTAAAAATGGTGATCATGATCTTGGAAAAGCAGGATAATTTCATGGAGGTGAATTTTGCTCCTAGAACTTTCTATCCTAAAAAGCTATTTTATAAACTTGGATATAAATGCCCTGATACTTCAGTCCATCGGTGGTGATAATAAGAAGCTGATAATAATTATTAGGAATATGTATTACAAGTGCCTGCATGGTACAAGAATTGCAGAATTTCAGAGCTGAAGTCTAGGAAAAAAAACAACCATCTGACTAGTAAAAGACCAAGTTGTCTTATTTGCCTTTCTGCTACTTGAGGCAGAATACATGTCTGATCCTTAATACCGGAATGTGTGGCAGTAATAAATATCAGCATTTCTTCCTGTATGAAGTGCAAAAGTAAGTAAATAAAGAGTTTCTTGCCTGTTCTTATGCAAGTCGTCATATGGTTCGTGCTGGGTAATAGCACTAAGGCCAGCCTGTTATAGAGACAAAAGTACTGAAATGGCTGGACTCAAGATTAAAAAGGATTTTCAGAACATTGATATACGATGATATTCAGAAGGCCAGCTCAAGGAAAGTGACTCTTCAGCAGAGTCATCTTCCCCAAGTTGGATATGACATCTCCTCTTGCCATTTTGTTCGTGTCCTACTGCTCTGTCACTTGAACCTCCCAGTGAGCAGGGTAAGGCCTGACTAGTACATCTTTATCACATCTGTATCGTGCCAGAAAGGATCCACCGCACATTTTGACACCATCAAACACAGGAAGCAGTAACATTTAGTGAATAAATGTTACATAAATATTAGAAATATTACCAATATTGCCACCCCCCCCCAAAAAAAAAAGAAAGTATAAAAAGTTCCAGCAATTATTTTCAAGGATTATCTGTATATATAACAGGAAACTCTTGAATAACTTGTAAAGCACCTTCTGTGGGTCAGATTCTAGAAGCTTCATAGGTGCATTACAGTATTTAATATCCATAGCATCTCTCGGAGGTAGGTACTGAATCCCTATGTCTGTAAACAAAGAAACTAAGTCTCAGAGGAATGAAGTAAAGCAAAAATTAAAACCAAGTCTGCCTCTCCATCAATCTTTCTAGAGCTGCCTCAGCCATAACCATTTGCCATATTATGAAGAACAAATGGAATGGTGACATCATCCTGCATAGAATAATTGCTGATTAGAAGCCTAAGACTGTGACCCACAGAACAAAGCAGATTTTCATACTTTTCAAGTGAGGGAGAATTCAGTCAAATCAGATTTTGATTTAGACACACAAAGAGCAAACACTATAACTGATAAACTTCACACTCAGAATTATTAGGAGTTGAGCAGTAAGAACTGACTCACTGAATTACTAGTGTCCTATGGGACTTAATGTCTCTTCCAAGTTTTTTCCTACTTATCTGTACAACTTTCTGGGGTTTTATTTTTATATATTTATACAAAAATAGATAGTCTAATCAATGTTTTATGTATTTATTTGTGTATAAATAATCTTATGAGTAAAACCTATAATATTTTTTTGTTTGTGGAAATAGACTCTCCAAGTCTTTTTAGTTTGTTTACTTGTTTTCCAAAGGCCAGTCTTATTTTAAAAATAGAAAGAAGATTGCTCAACTATAATATAATATAATTGCAAGTAAGCAGAGGCCTAAAATAAACAGAATTGTTAAAATTGCACATATTAGAAAAGAAAAATGATTAGTAAATAGTAACAGTTATTCTTTTAAGAATGCATTATTATATCAACACTGACATTAATTTAGCTCATTCTTCTACTTTTTAAAAATCAGTATCAGTAAAATGGGACAAGCCCAGATGTAAAGTAGAAACCCCCAGGTAATGTCCAACTGAACTTCAAAGAGCCTTTATTAATTCATCTACAAAGTGGAAATAATAGAACTATATGCCACAATGTTTCTGAAGCACCTGCACAGATCACTGTAGCAAGGTTCACAATTGATCAAGCTTCTGAGTCCAAATCTGACCCCTTAGCTGGTGGCAGGGCAATGTTTTCAGCTTTCAAAGAAACTTAGATTTGTGGCCATTCATACTATTATTCCAAAGCACATGTGTCATTCAGTAAGGTTTTCAACCCAATTAAAAACAAAAGGGGACATTCTTGCAAATCAAATTTTCAATAGGCTAAAGAGCAACCCTTATTACTCTAGTGAATATGACCTATATTCAGTTAAAAAGTGATCTTTATTCTTTTGGGGGAAGTGACATTGGTTAATAAGATTATATAGGTTTCAAGTGTAAAATTACATGATACATCATCTGTATATTTCATTATGTGACCTCCACCCCAAGTTAAATCTGCTATTACTATATATTTGACCACTTTTATTCTTTACTGCCCCATACCCCTCTTGCCTCTGGTAATCACCATACCTTTGTCTGTGTCTATGAATTTTTGTTTGTGTTATTTGCTCACTTGTTGCTTTTAGTTTTATATCCCACATATAAGTGAAATCATATGGTTCTTAATTTTTTCTGTCTCTTTCACTTAGCATGATATTCTCAAGATTTATCCATATTGTCACAAATGGCAGTATTTCATATTCTCTTATGGCTGAGTAATATTCCATTGTATATATGTACCACATCTTCTTTCTTATGTAAGAATAGTTCATAAGGGGAAAGTGAATGTATTCCATCTGCTAACTAAGATAGCTTTTAACAAAAAATATATATATACTTATTTATTTATTCTTAGAGCGAGAGGACAGGAGGGAAAGAGAGAAGGAGAGAAACATCAATGTGAGAGAGAAAAATCATTGATTGGTTGTCTCTTGTATGCATCCAGACCGGGGACATTCAAACTCAGAATTCAGATATATGCCTTGACTGGGAATCAAACCAGTAACCATTCACTTTTCAGGACAATACTCAACCAACTGAGCCACACCAGTCAGGGCATAGGATTGGTTTTTTTTGTTTTTTTGTTTTTTTTTTAATTTACCTGTTAACTACAAAGCATGTCATATTTTAAATTCTCTACTTCATATATTCATAACTAATTTTTTCATTCTGATAGCTTTTACATTTACACCTTAAACTATTTTAAGGGAGAGCCTAGTGTTCAGTTTTCCCTTGAAGTAAAGTGTTTGAAAGCTTTTGTTACTTTCTGCCAAATAAAACAGACTTAGTCTTATAATAATTGCCCTAAATGTGTAGCAAATTAAAGAATTTATATAAACATGTGCTGAAAATAGTTATGTGTGATAGATGTTATAATTACGTTTTCTGTTTGGAAAAGACATTGAAAACACTATTTCTAAGAAGTATGATGTGTGTTACGTAGGTCCTGTGCAATAGTGGATGTCATCTGGAAATGGGCAATATCGGGAATGGGCATTAATTTCAGAAAATAAATACAGACATAATGTCTTTGCAGGAAAAATATTTTCTTCTGGCCAGCCAAAGATGAAAAATGAAATTATTTAGAACTCAGTTTCTCCCAATATTTATAGTACTGTGTGTGTGTGTGTGTGTGTGTGTGTGTGTGTGTAATGTGGGGCAATTTGAAGAGTAAGTCATGATACCCATGCAAAATTATAAACTTACAATATTACTATAGACACAAAGCAGTTAGGTTTCTGGGTTAAATGGCAATTAAAGCACTTAAACTTTTATTTGACCTGAAGTATATGGTGTTGGACCAACAAATTCATCTGCTTCTAGTGATTTCTAAGACTAGATGATTGCATAGTTCTGTAATGTTGCATATTATGGTTGCTTACATCTTAGCTATTCTAATGTTTTGTCCCCACAATTGTCCCAACTCTCCTGAGTAATAGGGAGTCCCATATTATAGCCAAGAATCATACAGAATTAATGCAGAAATGAGGCTAAAAACAATGAGAAACTGATTCCCAATATAGTACTTCTCCAAAGACCACCATGTGGGAGCGATACAATCCATACATATGAATCAAATTTAATAGTTTGAGAGATTTTGCATATCTCTCCATTAACTCGGTACTTTAAATCCTGCCCTGGCAGAGTTCCTGTGGCCATGACACTTTTAAGGGAGCCCAAAGCCACATCTGTTCCTTTCTCATCTGTTTTAGATACAGTGTAAGTAACATCCTTCATGCATCTATAATCCAAAAGAATTTCAATCTAGTATTAGGGCAGTTCAAGTTTGTTTTTGTTTATTTTAACCATTACAGTGCCCACTAGAAAAATACAACAGGCTAGAAGTCACCAGGAAATGCAGTTTTATTGGAAGTGAAGAAGACAATGTCTCATTAATGTCCCTCTTCCTGTTTCTCCCTCCCTCTCAATGTCCTCACGTCTGCCTCCTTCAGAACTTTCTACCTCCTGGAACTGAATCCATTGTGTGGCTGCCTCACTTTGCCTGAAGGCATGCCATAAAACGAAGAAGCAGTGAGATCCAAAATGCCAGGCTATTTAATGGCTTTCAGCATTGTATGTCTCTGATATATAGAAAGAAGGGTCATACAATTATAACAAGAGTTAAATTGTTGACATTTATGAAAAGCTTGATGAGTAAGCTCTTTAGAAATGATTCCCACCCAGGAATGAAGCTTTTTCTTCTATCACACATATCAGTCTCATTGCCTGATTCCATCCTCGGTGTGGTAAGAATACAGATGCTTTAGAAAGTGTACTGGGTGCCAGAAACTGGGTAATATTATGAGAGGACCAACATGCACAATTAAAAATCATACCTAACCACAGCTCTTTGTAGAACCCTATTTGCTGAAAACACAGAGCTTAAACCCTTCCCAGGGCAGAAGAGCAGCACAAAATGTAGAGTTGCTCCTACATTTAAGATCATGTTCAAGTGCAAGCCTCCCCTTCTCTTTAAGCCCCCAACTACTCAGTTCAACAGTGCAGCTTAACTTCCCCTTCATGAAGAAATCATATTTAACTAACAAAAAGTTTTCCAACTTCTCCCTTTTCCAAGCGCTTTGTTGTCATATTTTTCCCCATGCAGGCATGGGTAGAGTATCAGGGGTTAAGGTAGGGGCTATGTGTATGGGAACTCCCTCACTATTCACCAATCTGCCAGGTGGAGAAGTTTCCACACCTTCCCTTGCCTTGTGTTCCCAAAAGTATGTATTACATAAAGCACACAGCATGATGTCTTATTTCTCTTATTCCTTCCCTTTTGCTTCTGAGGCAGCAGCCTCTCCTTTATTCTTCCTTTTATATTAACATGTCTAAATGGTTATATGTCAATTATACTCAGGAAATCTGGGGGGAAAACAACATGTCTAAATGTGTGCTTGGCCCACCAGAACTCCTCTTTATTTTTAAATATTGAATCTCTTTGTTAGGCTGACCTCCTTTTGCCTGCAAACATGTTCATAAGGAAAAAAAAAAGACATGTTGGTAGGTAAACATGTCTTATTCTCTTATGAGACAATTAACAACCGTTTCTAAAGATTGCTATTTACCAAAGTTTTGGCCCCATTTCTCCCCTCTTCTCCATGATCCTAAATCTAAAAGGTGACCTCTATTTATATGAATAGCTGGAAACCGTTGGTCTCCCTTCATGACCTCAGTTTGCTCACCTGCAAAATGCAAGAAAAGGAAAAGAGGAAGGAAGGATTTTGGAGATCAGTGTACTTAAGGGAACAAATATATTGATCTCACATGTTCTTTCCTTCTGGGAAGTGATCGTGTGACTCACTGCTTGTCACTGGCCCATTTCTCCTGCCAGTCTGAAATGAACAGCCCCCCAGGGTTCTGCTTGCCTATGTCTGCATTCCTGTGATCTCAGCTAGCCCCACAGTTTCCACCACCACCCATTTAGGGGATTGACACATCTGTGTCTCCCACATTACTCTCATTTTCGACCTCTAATTCCATGACTTCAAATACCTCATGATCACCCCTCCAGTGTCTTCTGCTGACACCTCAAATTTAACAATTTCCTCCCTACACCTGGTTTCTCCTCTGAACTCCACCTATGCCACTGCTGTGCTCCTGGTTACCAAGATCTGAACCTTCTGTCATCAGTTTCCATTCAATGGTCTCCAAAGCCTGTTTCTGTCTCTGCAGTATCTCTCTCATTATTACTTCCTGGGCATTCCAAGTATCAGCATCCCAATGTAGAAGATTAATAACAATTCTAAGCAGGAGAAAGTGAGAGGTTATTTCTCATTTGGACTGATGTTGTCAAGGCCCTAAAATGTTTCTTTTCCTTCCATTCCTTTATGCACAAATCACCATAATATTTCTTTTAAGACATAGTTTTATTTTAACATTTCAGTGTTCTGAAATCTTTGATGGATTCTTCATTGCTCATTAAATAAAAGACATATATACTCCTAGGGCAGGGCTACTATCATATGACATGTACCCCTTGGAGTCAGCTGGTCACTGGCCCAGTCTTCCCTGGAACTATGTGACATAATGGCACTCTCTTCCCTATGGTCTTATATCAAGTATTGTTCATCTCCTAGTATAGCCTTGTTTCTCTTTGTGTCTCAACTTGTTCCATATATAGCCAAAAAAAGTAAACACTGCCATTTTATGAATGTTTCTAAACATTTCTGCCCAACTGAAATGTTCCATTTTCCTCACCTCTGTTTACTAAAATTCTACCCACCTTTCAAAATTCACTTTAATATGCTTTTAAGTGAACATAGTCTATCTCCTACCACTGTTTTCTTACTATATTGTGGATGCCTTCAATGACTTTCTGCCTCATTCTTCTCTTAATGGTTAACATGTGTCTTAGGGCCTCTAATATAAGCTCCCTGAACATGATAGCTACACCAGATTCCTCTTTGAATTCTCCTCAATGTAGAGTGCCAACCTTATTTTGTACACTATGACTCATTTATTGAATGAATTAATGTATTACCAGATAGATCTTATTTTTAATTGGGCCCCCAAAAATTGTGGACATAAAATGTTTTGTAAAATATGCAAAATTATTATACTTCTCTGATTTTCTACTAACATAATTTTAAACAATATTTTTTTATTTTTACACCCAACCTTTGGTGGTGAATAATACATATCCATCTGTGAAAGTGTGAGTCATATGTCGTAACATATATAGTCTCCAAATTTTTAAAATTGGAAACCTTGTTTTGATAATGTTGTTAAGAGATCACTTTAATCATAGTTTGAATTTTGAACTTTTGGCAACTAATAATGCACCTTTAGTTGATTTCAAAATACACGTTTAGCAATATTAATCAAAGTGAATACAAGGCATTTGAGCATTGAAATTTTACTGTGACAGTTCTTTTGAGTAGAGCAATTCACTTCCTAAATTACGGCCTTTATTAAATAAGCTCCCTTTTAAGAAGTAAAATCTTATTTCAAAATATCTGCAAGAGATCCTTCTATTGCTGATTAATTTTTTCATAGTATTATTGTCATTTTTATTGTTGTTAACATCTCTTTTTCAATTTGAATTAGAAATAGGTTTTGGTGACTTAACATCAGGAAATATCCCCTTCTGATCTTCCATCTTCACATTTCTGTCTCAACCACTGACTTCTCTCTGTCTCCTTTCAGAGTTTATAGATTCTTATTATCTTCCCCACTTTTTCTTTTTATAAAAAATACTCTTCCACTTTTTCCTTTTTTTCACTTGGAAATCTTTCACATTAGGATATAGCTGCTTTATTCTTTTTTTATCTTTTCATGGTGTTCCATTTTGTAGGTGCTTCATAATTCAATTAACTAATCTCCCATTGCAAGGTATTGCATTTTCAGTTTTGTTTTTTGATTTATTTATTGTTTTTCTATTACAGTTGTCCCACTTTTCCCCCATTGCTTCCCTCCCCACCCAGCCCACCCCTTTTCTCACCGTCAATCCCCATCTCATTGTCCATGTCCATGGGTCATTCATTTGTATTGTAAACAATGCTGCAATATAGAGCCTTGTACAAATTTTATATGAATACAGGTGCAGTGTAATTTCTGGATAAAAATGTATATGCATTTGTAATTTTAATAACTATGCCAAATTGCACTCTATATGTGTTGTACTAATTTAAAATGTCATTATTTAAGTATGGGAGTGTCTGCTTCCCTTAGCTCTGTCATACATTTGGATTTTGGTCAATCTGATAAGTAAAAAAAATCTAAGTATATTTTTTCATATAATTAAAAGCCATTCATATTTTCTTTTTTTTTTCTGTTAGTTTCTGTTAGAATTTATCTTGATGTAAGGTAAGAGGTGTGGATAAAATTTATTTTTTTTAGTTGACTCACCAGTTATCTTGTATATTATGTAAACAATCCATCTTTAATTCACTGGTTTGCAATGCCTCTTCTATTATACACTAAATTCATGCATGTAGTTGAAGCTAGTTCCAGATTCTCTGTTATATAGTCTTTCTATACCAGTGCTAACATTCTACTGTGATTTTCCTGGTATTGTAATATATTTTAGTATCTATTACTTCTAATCCTATTCATTGCTCTTCTTGGCTATTTCTATTAATTTTTCTATTTGTACTATAGGATAACTTGCCCAAGCTCATAAAATGAAAAAGTTCTAGTAGTCTTTTATTAGTATAACACTGTATTTAGAAACTAATGTATAGAAAATCAAAATGTAAATAATATTGAGTCCTCTATTTCAAGAACATTATATGTATTTCAATTTTTTGAAGTCTTCTCTTGTGGCCATCAGTAGTAATTTGAAGTTTTCTTCTCATATATCTTGTTCATTTCTTCTTAAACTGATAGTCTATGCTGCTACTATAAATGGAACATTTTCTCTATTATGTTTTTATCTCGTTGAACAATTTCTAAAGCAAATAAAAATGAAGTACAATATATCAGAACCTATAAAATATAGCTAATGCTATGTTCATAGGAAAATTCTTACCCTTAAATACTTATGTCAGTTAGTATATAAACTGTATTAAAATTGAATAAATAAGTTATATTTAAAATATAGTTGTTAGAAAGGAAGCAACAAAATAAATGTAAGGAAAACAAAAGAAAGGTGTCAATAAAGAGAAGAAAATAACAAACTAGGTACCAGAAAGACAGTAAAACTAAAAATATAAAATTAACATCTAGTTTTTTGCAAAAATAGTAAAATAAATCAGTTAAAGAAAACAGTAAATCACAAGCTATATAAAATTAACCCAGAATCATATAGAAGATTAAGAACATCGTAAGAGACTACTTTGTTCAATTCTTCATAAATTAGTTTGAAAAAATATGGAGAAATAAAATGAATAAAAAGCTGATCACAGAAAAGATAAAAAATCAAAGTAAAGTTAATTCATTTTACATAAATTACATAATTAATCAACAGCAGTATTTGATTAAATTCAACACTCATTCTTGATTTTTAAAACTTAATTAAATAAGACTTAGTGATACTTTCTTAATGTGACAGAATACATTTATCTCCACATAAAAGTAAGGCTCATGTTTACAAGGGAGACACTAGAATCAGTCCTGTTACAGTAAAAAATAAGACAAGAATGCCCCCTATACCAACTACCTTTAATACACCAGAAATACTAGCTAATATAATTAAACAAAAGAAATAAACATTATAAGTGCTGGTATAAAAGGTCAAACTGTGCTTACTCACAGATGATTTTATGGTGTCCTTGGAAAACCCAAGAAAATATAATGTAAACTTACCAAAAACAACAGGGGAAGTCAAAGGCAAATTTAATATAAAGAAATTAATAATTTTCATACATAACTGATACACTCAATGTTGGTCTGAAGAGTATGTTTTCATTGTCTTTTCCATTGAGCATCAAAAGTAATTATGTTTAACTGCCAAATTTGTGTATTTTATTTGACCACAGGTAGAATCTGGGCTCTCTGTCAATGATCTTGACTTCCTATTTTTCACTGGGAAGAACTCCACATCAAACACCGATATGCACAGTCCACATGTAACCTTGACTGTACGGCATCTGATTTCCCCTGATGTAGCTGTGGTGTCAACACTTCCATTTACAGCAGAAAACAATAGGTTTAGAAAAGCATTTGATGAGATAATTAGAATTAGTTGTGCTTTTAAATTAAATTTTATGACACATGTCTACCATAGCTTTCCTTAATATTTGGTACTTTCGTAAGTGAGAGTTTTTAAAAAGTAAGGTATGTGGGATGCAGACTAGAGATTTCAGCGTCATGCTCAGTGAGGGTTGTCTGAGTCCATTCAACAATCTCTAGATGGATGTATACCAAGAAAGACAGTCATTCTCTCCTAAAACCAGCTGAGGTCTATACCTGGTTTAGACTGGGCAGTAGCAATCCACTGGTAGAGTGCACTTTGAGACAATCATTAGGAATAAATTGTGACTCGTGTATTAGTGTGTAAAAAACACTAAAACCTCATCATGCAATTATATTCAAGGTATCCACCTCCAGTATGTTGTAGATTGCATCATGATTTAATATCTTAAGAAAACCCATGTTACTGCAAATGTCCTACTCGAGGTAGTCATTTTCATTGAAGTTTCAGGATATATTATATGCACATTAATGGAGTAAGAGCCATTGTACAGGACCAATACTATAAGGCCTCATTGAAGCATAAACTTTGGGGATTAAATATAACAATTAATTTTTGAAAATCCTCACAGCAAACACTATGCTGTAGTACTCCAGAGCAGAATTGCTCTTGTTAACCATGGGCTCCATGAAGTGACAACAATAAGTCATGTAAACAGCCAAGGTCAGGTGATAAGTGAATCTGAATTGAAATCATGTGATGGTACTAGTTAGCATTTGCTGGCAAACTGAAATTTTTTTTCACTAACATAGAAAAACTCTTTAGAGAGCCAAATATACTATTATTCCCATCTGAACAGCATCATTTTGTGAAAACAAGTACAACAGCCAATGTGAATAGAGAAAGGTGATAATGCAAGAGGTGAGATTTCACACAGTTAAAAGCTACCCTGAAAAGACATGGTTTGGATATAGACACACTTATATAAGCTTTTCAGCCAGAGGTAGCAACAGGTAGGTTTCAATATGACTACTGTACTCAACAAAAATTATGTGTTAAGTGCTTTATTTAAAATGAATATCAGTAACCATGAAATTACTCCTTTTGCCATGTTTCCCAATAAACACAGGAATGATAGAAGATACAATACTTTTTTTTTTTCATTAAGTTAAGTCTGTACCCAAACTAAACAAGTAGATACGAGAACCCATTTCTCTGTTGTAATGCTGAACTACCCTTATTACCAGAAAGTCCTTCTTGTTTTCTGAAAAGATTAATAGGGTTTTAACTTGAACTTGTTCCTTATTTTCTCTGGAGGACAAATAGTGCCTGCTCTTCTGAAAATATTATAAGACTCTTAAAGACACACTGCTACACAGGTTTGGATAAAAACATTTCAGTCCTTGCTCAGCATTGAATCACTTCATTACAGTTAGTTCATAATGTTAAATGCCTGAGAATGTATTTACTGTGGATATTATTATACATGCAAATAATCTTAAGGGAGTAATTGCAACTAGAAATGCTCTAAGTATTATTTGCTAAAGCTAAAACAATTTTAATTAGCAAAGGTCACAATGAAACTTTATAGAATAAACAAAGAAAAAAAGAATTTTTAAAGCCTTTGTAAGACACTAATAATTCAAGGCAGGAGTAAGAATATGCTGAATTAAAACTTGGTTTTTAAGCAAACAAGAAACAACCTTAGTTACAATGCGTTTAGTAGTGTTGATGTTGGTGTTAGTGTCTAATTCTTCTAAGCCATCACAATTTCAGGAGAAGCACCAGAGAGCCTTCTTGTGCCTGCAGACCTCTTTGACAGTCTATTGTAATGCATTTCAACCAACTTATAAATCATTTTGCACAGACTAATGATTTATTACTGCTGTAATGAACTTCACGGATATCAATACATTAGTAACCACTTTGAAAAGAAACTTGTCAGGTCCCATTGGAACGATGATCGGTTTACTATTGTTATTAATGACCCTGATCAGTTCTTTGGATCTATGAATAATCTTTTTAGATGACAGAGGTCTTCCATTTGGGGGGAAATCAATGCATATGTAAAATAAAAGTATATGCTGTTCGTTTTCCAATCTCTTTATCAATGCCAGGACTGGTTGTCAGCTGTCTAAACTTAAAGCTTCAAAATTATTTTAAAATCTACCCAATTCAACCTTATTAAAAAGCTGGCAAATACATCCTAAAAAGATAATGTCATTCCACTCGCTTGTCTCTATGTTACTAAATTATGGTGTTTTCTTTCTTTCTACTTGAAGCCTCAGCTGGACCCTGGTGGTTTGACTAAAATGGAAATTACCATGTTAAGGTTTTTTTTTATTTTAATGTTCAGTGATGTCAGACATTTGACCTGTGAGGCTTTTGAAACTGACCTTGTTGCTTCTTTCCATTCATTAAACTACAACCTTTGCTCTCTTGTCATGAAAGATAAATGAAGATTCACCAATCTTTGTTTAAGAGAAGATTTATTGTTTACATTAGTGTAGATTAAGTGGAAAGATACCAATTATTTTTCAAGTCAATCAGATGTCTTCTTTGAGGTTTCAATTTATACCTTGCTTATTATTACAATTTCTGTATACTTAGTTTCACTTTTTCAAAAATTAACATCCAAATGAGCAATTTTAATGGAAATCCCACATTCCATACTTTTTCTACTTAGCCAGAAAAACAAGTTCTAAAATATGTTTTTAAATAAGTGATTAAAATTTAATTTAAATGGTAGTTTTCATTCTACAAGGTTGTCACAATGATTAATTTCCATAGGAGATCAAAACTTTGCAGAAAAAATTTGAAAGCAGAGTGATTATTTGTAAATTTAGAAAACACATTTTAAGAAGTGAAGCAATATAAAGTTTCATTATAGTAAAACTTCCTAAACTAAACATTTTACTAATTGGCCACAGAGAAAATAAAATGGTGAAATAAGTCATTTTTAATGTAAAACTTTTAAAGGTTTTAATGGGTCACACAGAGAAAATAGAATGAAATAAAAGAGAATTTAAGGAAATTCTTGCTCTGAAAGAAAACAAATAAGTCCTGTGACCAAAGTTCTTTATTTTCCTGATGAGAAAACCAAGGCCACACAAAAAGTTTAAGGCATCACTTCCTGTCAGAGATTCAGAGCCCACAGGTGTCACGAAGCATAGAGCTGTGTGTTCATGTGTTGGCCTGCCTGTGAGGACTTCAGATGGGAACCTTAAATTCTGCAATGTTAGCCCCACAGCCTAACACTGTGCCTGGCTCAGCCCTGATGCCTGAAAAAGCCATTAGGACACAGATTGCTGAGAGGACCAAATAAAAGAAAGAAAAGCACAGAGCAGGCGGTTCAGACTTGTAACCTTAGAGTTTTTTCTGCTTCTTGGTCCTTCATCGAAACACTCTTAGCCTTAGAATGATTTTATTCAGAAATGGATATTAGCAAGTGAGACAATTTTTTCTGTACCTTAAAAAATGGAACCTTGAATTTGAGTGACTATTTCTTTCATCAATTCTAGATCTTGTCAGTAAATAATGCTTGCATAGGACGCTTTGAAGAATCTTATAGTTGATAGTGACAGCATCAACTTGCAGTAATATACTCCACATTGCCCTCCTGTATTTGTCAAGCTTGCGCATTTATACTTTCAGTGACAGGAGCTGACTTCTTTGCATGACAACCCATTCCAATACCATACAGTCATTTGTTAAAGTTCTTTTCAATGTTGAACTTGAACCAACCCTTTATTTATTTATTTATTTTCAAAAATGTAGTAGCATTGGATGAGTGTTCTCAGAGGAAATAGGTGGGTTTCTAGTGAAATGAGTCTGACCGCACAAACACAGGTACCCTCAAAGATCTGGAGGATGGCAGAGCAAAGCAAGGGCCAGCCTCAGTGAAACTCATTTAGTCAAGTTCTCTTAAGAAAACTAGAGCTACTATGAAAACAGAGTCACAGCTAAGGAAGTCTTGACCACTATGAAGTGATTCTCAAACACCATTTGCAATTGTAGCTTTCTATTGCCCAGTATTACAGAAATTGCTTGTGCAATGAAAAGTAAAGGCGATGCAGAGCAAGACATAAAATGTGTCAGCAAGGCAAGAAACAAAGATTTCCAACAAGGGGTATGCGACATGACAGTCTTCTAATTCCATATGTATGCCATCTTAATGGTATTGTGTGATACCGCTGTGTGACTTGAAAACAAGAGTAATTATTTTCTCTGCCAGTCATGGTTCACTGGACATACATGCACTGTTGCATCATGAAATGGCTACTGAACTAGAAAGCCGGGTTCTAGTTACAGTGTCTCAATTACATGAACCTCATGCAAGTTTCTGAACTTCTCTGAGTATTGATTTCTTCCTGAAAAAAAGAAGTGAATAGCATGTTTTCTCTATTCGTCTTTCAGGTTAAAGATGAGGATGATGCATAATCAAATTAAATTATAGTACCCATGGGACCCTTATGTAGTCCCAATGTTGTGGCTTGGAATACATGTTATGTTCCCTGAGCTACAGTGTAAGCTGTTAACCTCCAAGTCAGTGGTTCTCATGTGCCCATGAGAGGATGGGTGTTAGTTTATCCTGAAGGTCTTACTGCTCCTCACAAAAATAAGAAAATGTATGAAATTGTTCTCATAAATCTAAACTTATTTCCTTTAGAGGACAATCCTTTACTCAGAGGTGTCCATCTAATTTCATTAGTGTGAAAATAGCCTTTCTTTTATGAAATGGTGATGAGATATAATTACATTTGGCTTATGTACTCATTTAACATTAAAAGTTGATAAATCTTCATTTCCATCACTTTAAAAACACTTTGTGGGTGGGGAAATGCTAAACTTCAGGTATCTGTGTTCTACATCTTTATAACTGAGCTCCCCCTACCACACCGCATCCCTGCCCCCAGGCTCCAGCACAACGCCTCCTGTGTAAGAGGCCCATAGTATTATTTGTTAAATAAATCAATAGGTGATACATTTCCTTTAGAGGGTGGCTGGTATATTAGTCACACTTTGAGGTAGCTGCTCATGGATACCTTCAATACGTGCAACTGAAGTAATGAAAAGTAAGGCTCTCAGTATGCCCAGTAAATCCAGTTGCTTTTTCTTAAGTAACACTACATTAAAGCATAAATAACTCAGATGAATAGCATAGACATTTTATCTGTAATAAGATTGAAAGATAATCTCAGGTACATGTAAGTACGTTTCCAGCTCACTGTACTGCTGTCTGTTCCTTCTCCAGGCACATTCACAGCCCTGTTCCTTTCATTTTGCTTTGGCATGTTTAGCTTTGTGAGTCTTGTTCTAGCAGAAAGAGAATGCCTGCATTTCCTAAATAGCCCATCCAGTAACCACTAAGGATAATCAGCTGTTGCCATTCTGGTGCGTTCTCATGATTATTTGCCCAGTATAAAAAATAAAGTCTTAAGTGTGTTAAAACTCTCTCCAACTAATGACTATAATAATAATAGTAACCCTTTGTTAAGATCTTAACCACTAAGGATAATCAGCTGTTGCCATTCTGGTGCGTTCTCATGATTATTTGCCCAGTATAAAAAATAAAGTCTTAAGTGTGTTAAAACTCTCTCCAACTAATGACTATAATAATAATAGTAACCCTTTGTTAAGATCTTAATATATGCCAGATTATTTGCATGTATTATTTAATTCTCACATCTGAGAGGCTGGGTTTTATTACCCCTCATCTTACGTTTCAGGAACTTTGAACTCAGAGATGTTAAATAATCTGCCCTTGCCTCTTCTGCTTAGTCATTGCCTCCCTCTACAGACTCACTGATTGGCCGTCCCCCTGGACTGTTGCCTTCCAGGCAGGCAGAAGAAACCTGCACACCATTGTCTCTCCCTTTGTCTTCAAGGCCGCCGGTATCTTCCTGTCCACACCTCCCAGGCCCCAGGAATAACTCATTCTAACCAGTAGCTGTGTCATCTTCTCTAGTTCTTTTCAAAAATGAATTTCCTGAAAGACCAGTCTTTCTTTTTGAATGTTCCAAGATAGATCTGAACAGTTTTACGAGACACTGAAGGCAATAAAACATAAACTATTTACTCGGTGTTTTTTCTTTCAAGAAAGTAAAAGAAGTCTCAGAAATAGGTCACCCCAGTGCCTAAATGACATACAAAGAGTGGGTGGTGCTATTGGAAATATATATTTTTAATTCTTAGGGATCAAATAACTGAAATATATGTCCTGAGTGTTGTCACAGAAAGTTGATACAATATAGCATAGTTTGTTTTACAGTTTGGTCAACTATAAACTTAAGTTTTTGTTTTGCTTCATTCATTTTGTTTTTAAGAAATTCATCCTTTAGTATCAGCCACCCCCTTGATTTTTGCAGGGAAAGTAAAATGTGGCATTCCCCAAAGGACTAGTCAACCACAATGAAGAATTTATTAGACAGCTGGATTACATGGTTGATTACTCTTGGGGCATATTTTTTTCACTTATAATAATGTGTATTTGTTTGATGTAATAACTGATTAAAAATATGTGGCTTTATATACTTTTCAATTCCCAAAATTAGATGGTTCCTTTTGGTATTTAGTAGGAATTAGAGGAGTTTTCTTAAAATGTGGTGATGCTTATGTAGAGAAAATTAATTTTTATTCTATTGAGAGAACAGCTGATTTTTACTTAAAATCTGGAAGACGAGTATAATTTCTAAATTATATACACTAATTGACATTTTATTTTAATCATAATGGCAAAACTATCTAAACTAAATTACCATAGAAACACAAGAATTCTTAGTTATCATGCCAATACTCTAGTATGATTTGTATACCAAATATTAAAGTGTCATTGACTTTATAAAATTCTAATTGGAAGCCTTTGCACATAAATATAGCTCTTAATGGAAATGAGATTTTATTTATTTTCCTCTGTTGCATTTACCAAAACACAATTCTTATGTGAAGATATGTCCACTGGCAAAGAATATAATATTCTCATCAAATACCTTCACAAAAGCTTATTTCCTTTTCAACCACAGAAAACTAGACACTACTGAAAGGCCCTGGGTAAGTTACAGGGCCCAAAAGAGGGACAGAAAAATAGAAATCTTATCAAAGACAAAACAATCAGACTATATTTGATCAAGAACACATTGCTGTGGTATCATTGCTATGAAGTGGAATTTGATTGATGATTTTTTAAATTTTCAAATGGCATGCTTTATTCCAACATTCATCTAAGGATTAATTAGTTAATTATTTCAGAGAAAATTTAAAAAGAATACAGGGTAAAGCCTACGGATTTTAAAGATGATTGAGAAAAAGGATGATAGACTTAAAATTACAAAATGCCTCTGACTCACAAAAGATTTCTTTGGGGATTTTACAAAAGGATGTTATAGAAGTGTACTGTCCACAGAAAATTGTCCTTGGCCCTTCGCCCTACTCTCTGTACTTTTGATGATAATGTGACCCTAGGGAGGGCAAAGGAGGTTCCCAATTTTCTCTTTTCCTCCAAAAACCACCTGAGTCATTGCCTGCTTCCCCCTTCCTATAAAAAAAGGGAAAAAACTCTTAGTCTAGGCGGAATCAAGCAAAAGTGGATTTCACTGCTAGAGGTGACTTTTAGATCTCAATTATTCTGAAATCCAGGAGTTACTCTGTAGGCACTGTGGTTGCTGGAATCCTTTGGTTACCTGGCACATCGGTCAGCATTTGATTCGCTCCTGCTTCCTGTTAGGAAATAGAGTCTGGATAACGTAAAGCAGCGCCTTTGTCATACTCATTGCCCTTTGCAATCAAACCAACATAGCTGGAGCAGGCAAAACCAATTGGAGGGTTCCTGAGACTTGTTTTTTTAACATGTGGCCTTTCTCCAAATATTCATTTACTTCTGCAATGAATCAGAGGCTGTTGCTGGGATTAAAAAGTGTTTGAGAAGCCTGCACGTTTTAGTACACTGCGCGACTTCATATTTGCTTTGGATGACAGACATATATGTTCTTTCTGCTTGAAGAGGCTATTTGTTTTGTGAAGTACAAGTTAAAAGAGACTGAATCTAACCTAGAGGATGTTCTTTCAGATCCTTGATTACATACATCTTTTGCAGTGTGAGCTTTATTGGATTATGTGCAGTGCTGTGATTCCACTAACCATGTGTATAAACAGCAGGCAAGGTTGGAGTGTTATTAAAAAGGTTTGTTGAGTCTCTATTTCAGAAGACTGGGAAAGTGAATACATTTACTATAATCAGGGTGTATAAACACAGAATTAATAAAGTTTAGAGAAGGTTATTCTAGACCACACCTTTCCTCTACATTACTATAACTAGTAACATTTTGCTTTGCTTTGCTTCTTGATTGATGCATTTACTATGTTAAACTGCATGTCACTGTTCCATTGCTGTTTTTAATTTGTAAAAACCACCTGATTATCTATATGTTTATAGAGGTATTATTTGAAAATAATATATAATGCTGCAATAGACCACCTAGACACATCATTGTAATAATTAATGAGAAGTAAGACATAGAGAAAATCATTTCATAGCAAACAACACAATTGTCAAATTTGGTTCCAGCTTGGGCTCCTTTTATAAACTGAGATCTCAGAAACCGGGACATAAATCATTCAATAAATGCAATCCGTTAGTCAAAATACAGTTTTCATAAATATTTTAGCAGCGCTTGTATGCTTTTAATTCTACATCATTTCACTGTAGTTCACTTCAATGTTAAATTATTAATGTGTTTCTTCCTAAAAATTCAAAATATAATATATTGACGAGACTTTAGTAATTGGAATTCAAAATATTCTTTGAATGTCTGAAAGTATATTGTTCATATTTGTTTCCATTTCTAGGAGTAAAATAGAACTACTGAAAGCAATTAGATTAAAGTAATTTAAATAGAAACGTGAATGATTATGGTTGGCTACATATACATATTTACTGTTGTTCCTATTCTCTCCCATTTTAAAAGAGAAATATGTAAATCCACATTAGTGATTGCCTAAAGATGTATTTTACTCAAGGTACTTTGAGTCTGGGGAGCTTTATTTAGACCACCTCTAATCATGACATATTCTGTTCTGCCCACCAATACCCTAGACTAACCCAATTGAACAACTTTATTCTCATGATGAAATTCAGGCTTATAAAAAGTATGTAAGTATACAATTTCAGTCAAATATTGTTAAGTATTTTTATTTGGAGGTACTTAGCTTTCCCTTTATACATTATCTAGCAGACTCTTCTCAAAAAAAATTTTAAACTGTACATTAATGTGTGTATTTTGTGAAAATATTTGTTTATATAATACCTCTCTATCTCTTTACCTAGTTTATTGATCAAATATTATCATCTGACAGAAAAATAAAACATTCTTGGAAGCTTTATTAAATATTTTGGGTTCAATATACAAAGAAAAAATGATCTGGAAAAATTTGAGAACCAAGTCTATCTGTCTCAAGCATCAATTATAACCTTGATGACACCGAATTAAAATTGTTCATTTATTTTTTTTGTAATTGATACAATACATATATGCTGAGCCACAGTCCAAAAACAGAGACCCTCAGGAATCATCTGGTCATCCCCCTATATTTCAGAGAACAAAAACTGAAACTTAGAGACACTTTATGATGGCCAACCATGGCTCCCCTAGAGTTGAACCCAGGTTTCTGACCCTTGCAAAAAGTCACACAAGACATGAGCTACACCCTCTGCTCACTCTTTTTTTTCCATTGCAAACAAAATGAATTGCCAAAGGATGTCATCAAAAATATTAACCAGGAGAATTTTGGTTTTAGTTATTCTAATGCCCAGCCATGAGATTTGTTAGTGCTCTACTTCAGGGTGTTTTACCATTTTAAGAGGAGATCACTTTTGAGTCTAAATTTTCATGGATCTTGCCCAGGAGAAAAAAATCTCTGAGCTCAGAACATCATCTTTGAGAAACTTAAAGGCAAAAAGAAAGCACAAAATACAAATGAATTACTTTATTCTACTGTATTCCTCTCTTGGTGGGCCAGGCCACCATGTAATACTTTCATGCTTGAGGTCTTTAGGTGACATGAGAAGACTTCGTAAGGAAGATAAATTCTTGAGTCAGAAGAATCTATAAGATGCATGTTTGGTCCCCATATTAGAAAATACTACTCTATTTTTTAAAATAATAATAAACATCAAAAACAGTAAAAGGTCTTATAGTAGGCTTCCTATATGTGATACAGTAGCAGTGACAGAAGTCTCTGCCAGAAAGGTCTTATACTTAATCCCCAAAACCAAAAAGTACTATTGAAAGGCACCATGAACTGTGATTTGTTCTCAAAGGTCTTTTTTTTTAAGGAATATTATTTTTATTTTTGTCCTTGCCTCTTTGTTACTACCATTATTGAGAAAGAAGAAAGCAATTGGCCCCTTTTTTCCCTTTCTTTGCATTTTTTCTTGTTTTTTCTTTTATTTGTCTTTTCTTTAATTGAAATATAATTGACATGTAAATATTATATTAGTTCCAGGGGTACAACATAATGATTCAATGTATGTATATATTGTGAAATGATCACAGTAAGTCTAATTAACAACCATTGCCACACATTGTTACAAATGTTTATTTCTTGTAATGAGAACATTCAGATCTACTCTCCTAGCAACTTTCAAATATAAAATGCAATTTTATTAACTGTGACCACCATGCTGCACATGTGCATTACATCCCCAGGACTTACTTTTTTTTTAATAACTGGAGGTTTATACCTATTGACCAGTGGACCGCTTTCACTGAAAATTCCCCCAGTACCTGCTCCTCAACCACCAATCTGTTCTCTGTATCTATGAATTAGGGTTTTTTATTCATTCAGATTCCACATATAAGTGAGATCATATGATATTTATCTGTCTCTGTCTGGTTTATTCCACTTAGCATAATTACCAAAAGCTTTATCCATGTTGTCATAAATGACAGGATTTCATTCTTTTAATTAATAGTGCATTGTATATGTATCACATTTTCTTCATCCATTCATCCATTGATGGACATTTAGGTTGCTCCCATATTTATTGCCCCTCTCCTTTTTTAATTGTAAAAGGCCTTCTGTGTGCTCACTGGCTCCTGAGACAAATATAGGAATCACCATGTTGAGTATTGAAATAAAGCCTTCAGGGTAGAAAAGATAGACACAGTCTAAAAGGTCTCAGTGATAACAGGAGTTACAGCCTTCTAGTGTTGGACACCCTACAAGTCTTTGGCATCCTCTGCAGCATTCTTTTCTGCTCCTAAATGTTTTTCATGGCATAATATCCATGTTTTAAATTTAAGTGGATTAAAATTAATTTTGCCTTTAACATGTTTGCAGTAGCTATTGCAATTTTTAGACATCCTTTGAGAATTGAGTCTAATACAAATAGACTTTCTTCTCTCAATAAATAGAACATGATTCACATCCTTGGCTCTCATTTTCTAATCTTGGCCATGAAATGCCTCAAGTAGGAGAATCCAAAAGCCAGAATACCTTAGTGCTCACAGCATCTTAGGAAGCCAAAATATTCTCAGGAACACATATATTCCTACCACTGTCTACACACACACATGCTCAAAACATCCCTCGCACTTTTCCTTCTCCAAAACAAAATAAAAAGCCCAGCATTCTGAAAAAGCACTTCTGTACTTCTGTGGAAACTGAAAAATTTGCCTGCAGAAAAATTTATTACTAAAGTTTTAAAAATCCACTGGGTAAAACAAAACCTGGTGGACTTGTTAACACTCTGCACTTAGAAATCTGGTAGAATGGATGCCAGGCACAGATGGGTGAGGCCCCTTACAGTAGACCCACCAGCCAGGAAAAAGCAACACCCTGGTGTTTGTTTGCCTTCAGTATGATGAATGATAGGGCCCAGCTCCTGTCACACTTGTCCAACAATGGCCCTTCAGGCACTCAGGTCCTGTATTCCTTTCAGACGGGACAGCTCACTCAGGAAATCTCTGGTCTCTGCCTTTGAACAAATTATAGAAGAGAAATGCCCAATATTCACAGAATCTCTGGCAGCTAAACAGTTAAATAGTTTCCCCCTATGAGCCAAGAGCCAAAGCATTCAGATGTCCCACTGGTATACTAATTTACAGTACATTACTAGTATCTTCCACAGTTGCTTAGTGGAAGGTTAGCACCTATATTTGAACGACACCCAGACGTAAGCACAGTGAGCACTTGGGGAGTGACAAAAATTCAGTGCTCACATTCTCAGACAGCCTGATTCATGCCTGTGACAGTGAAGTGTGTAAAAATCTCTTTTTACACACAGTGACATTTTTAGAATGTAGTAAGGAAGACCAGGACACAATAGTCACTTGGTTAAAAAAGCAGTTAAGCATTTAGGTGTCCAGTCATTTGGGGGCAGAACCAACACTCTGTCTTAGTGTTTGGGTCAATCATTGCAGCCCTGTGGTCTTTGTAATATAAACAACAGCCACAAAACTTTGTCTAGAATATTTTCCCTTTAAATTTATTTAAAATGGTGCAAGAAGTTAAAAAAGTGTTATGAGGCTATCCAAAAGAAGATTCTTTATGAAATTTTTTACAGTATTTTTCATAATCTTTGAAAGCATCATTTTGTCATAATTATGCAACAAGTTTTTAAGTGGTGTATCTTTATTCAGTCTTTCCAGAGCATTAAATATAATTTGTATAGAAACTACTCTGTTTGCATGCATGCAAATTTAATCAATTTATAAGCTATTTGAATAAATGTTGCAATTTCATTAATAAAGCACTAATGGACATAAACAGGTTTAAGAACTGATGTATCTGATTTTTGGTTAGCTTACAGCTCAATTACTGGGAATAAAACTGGGCCAGGTTTTTAAATAAATTTTTTATTTCATAAAGTTTTAAAATTACAAAATTATTTTGAAGATAGTAGAGAGTTCTTACATATCCCAGACCTAGTTTCCCCTTTTGTTGACATATTAGTATGGTACATTTGTCACAATTAATGAGCCAATGTTGATATATTATTCTTATCTAAAGAATACATTATTCTTATCTAAAGTCCATACTTTATTTAGATATCTTCAGCTTTTCCCTAATGTCCATTTTCTGTTTCAGGATACCATCGAGGACACCACATTATGTTTAGTAACATATCTCCTGAGGCTCTTCTTAGGCTGTGGCAGTTTCTCAAATTTTTTTTGTTTTTAATAACCTTGACAATTTTAAGGAGTACTGTCCATTGGTCAAGATTTGTCTGATGTTCTTACCATGATTAGATTAGAGTTAATGTAGTTTGGGGTGGAAACTCAAATAAGTAAAGTGCTATTTTCACAGGATCATATCAAGGGTTTATATTATCAATATTACTTATCACTGGTGATCACCTTGATCACCTGTTTGAAGTAGTGTTCATAAAGTTTCTCCACTATAAAGTTATTATTTTTCTTATTCTCCCTTCCCATAGTGCACTCTTTGGGAGAAAGTCATCATGAGCAGCCCACATTTAAGGTGTAGGGAGCTATGTTTCCCTTCCCTGAAAGTGGAAGTGAAATACTTCACATAAAGTATTTGCATTGGAGAATTGTCTATTCTCTCCCCTTTATTTAATCATCTATTTACTTACTCAATCATTTATATTTTTTAGTATGGACTCATGGGATTTCTTTTTTTACTTTGGGTTAAAATTCAATACTATTCTATCTATCTATCTAGCTACCTACCTATATATCATATATCTATCTTTTTATCTATCTATCGTCTATCTCAAATTATTCCAGCTTTCGCCATTGGGAGCTCTTTTAGTTGGCTCTTCTGTTTCTATCCCTCTGACAAACACTAATTGTGCGTGTGTGTGTGTGTGTGTGTGTGTGTGTGTACTGCTGTTTGTTTTTGTATTTTGAACACTTCTTTACTTTTTCCATTTCTCCAAGGCACCCTGGTTCCTTTTACTGGAGAATGGTATCAAAAACTAAGACCTGTGTGCTAGGTATGTTCATTGCTACTGGGGTTTCATTGTTCCTAGGACCTCTCAGCTGACAGAGCAGATAGATATATGTATAAATACCCATATATATACACATATCTGTGAAGATTTCTATATGTTACCACTTGTATCTATATTAAACTAAACATTAGTTCATAATGTCTTCAACCCTAATCCAATGCTGCAATAGCCTTCTGCTCTTGTCCATCCGTAACCTTACACAGCAGTGGAAACCCTGGCCCCCACCATTCACTACCCATTTACTTCATTGTTCCAATCCAGGAAACATACATAATAGCATCAGAATTGTTAACCCATACTCCTGTGGGAATCAACTTAATCAGGAGGGTACAGTGCTTATAATAAGTTCCTTTTACCTTTAGTCTTAACGGACTCTACTCATTTCCAAAGTCACATATGTCAGCAACTTGTTACCCATCTCTTTTAATGAAATTGTTCCATATATTTGAAATACATTAAGAATATTTTGTCACATTCTGCATTCCATCTTGGGATTCCCCAATCTCCTAAATATATATATATATATATTTTAATTTTAATACATTAAAGTTTGCTTTTTGTGTAGTAAAGTTCTCTGAGTTTTGACAAATGCTTAATTTCTTGTATTCAGCATTACACTATCATACAGAATATTTTCAATACCCTCAAATATTCCTTTTGTCTTAACTGTTTAACCATCTCCCCCTCTTAAATGTCTGGCAATTGGTGTTTACCATATCTAGTTTTGCCTTTACCAGAATGTCATTACTTCTTTTACTTAGCAATATGCATTGAAGATTCATTTTTGCCTTCTCATGGCTTAATAGCTCATTTAGTTTTATCACTAAATAATATTCCACTGTATAGGTGTACTAGAGTTTGTTTATTTCTTCATTTATTAAGGACATCGTGGCAATTGTGTATAAATCTGCTGTAAATATTTGTGTGCAGGTTCTTGATTGGACATGTTTTCAAATCAGTTGGGTAAATACCTAGGAGTGTGATCGTGAAATTATATGTTTTGTAAAAAACTGTCAAATTGTCTTCCAAAATAGCTGTATCATTTTACATTCTCACAAGCACTAAATAAAAGATCTTGTATATTTTTCTTTTGCATATGGATGCCCAATTGTTTCAGCATCATGTGTTTAAAAGACTGTATTTCTCCATTGAATTGCCTTTGTTCTTTTGCCAACAATCAGTGTCTATATTTGTGTGGGTATATTTCTGGGCTCTTTATTCTGTTTCATTGATCCGTGAGTCTATTCTTTTGCCAATAATATGCTGTCTTTATTACTATCACTTTGTAGTAGGTCTTAAAATTAAGCAGTGTGAGTTCTCAAACTGTTCTTCAGTGCTGTGTTAGCTATTCTAGGTTCTTTGCCTTGACATAAAACTTCAGAACCACATTGTCAATATCTATAAAATAGCTTGTTAAGATTTGATTGGGATTGTATTAACTCTATAGATCAAGCTGAGAAGAACTGACATCTTAACAATAGCAAATCTTCCAAATGTCTCCCATTTATTTAGATCATCGGTGGTTTGTAGTTTTCTGTATATAAGGCTGGTACATCTTCTGTTACATTCACACCTAAATATTTCATTTTCAGAATGCTACCATAAATGATGTTTTTTTTATTTCAAATTCTAATTTTTGACTACTGATATATCTTGCATACTTATTATACTTGCTTACTATTTTCAAGAGTTTGCTGTTGATGTTGTTTTTGACAATCATGTCACCTGCAAACTGAGAGTTGTTTTTTTTTTCAGGCTGGACATCCATTTATTTCAATTTATTATTGCATTAGCTAGGGCCTCCAGTACAATGCTGAATAGGAGTGGTGAGAGGCGATATCTTACCTGGATTCTGATCATAGGGAGAAAATATGCAGTTTATCACTATTAAGTATGTTAGCTGTAAGGCTTTGTAGATTTCTTTAAATGTTGAGGATTTTTTTCCTGTTTCTAGTTTGCTAAGGATTTTTAGCATAAATAGGATTGTATTTTGTCATGTGATTTTTCTGCATCTATTAATTTAATGTGCTTTTTTTCTTCTCTAGCCTGTGACTGTGTTGGATTACCCTGATGGGTTTTCTGATATTGAACTAGCTTTGCACACCTAGAATAAGTTGTATTTTCTAGTGGTGTGCAATCATTTTTATACATTGTTAGATTCAATTTGTAAATACTTCATTGAGGATTTTTGCATTTATGCTTATGAGAGCTATTGAGCTAATATTTTCTTGTAGTGTTTTTATATAGTTTTGTTATTAAGGTAATTCTCATCTTGTAGCATTAGTTAGGAAGTGTTTCCTCTGCCTTATTTCTGCAGACATTGTGGAGAATTGTTATGATTTCCACGTTTTAAATTTTTTATTCTTTTTATTTTATTGAATTTCTTGGAGTGACATTAGTTAGTAAAATTATGTGGGTTTCAGGTATACAATTCTGTAATACATAATCTGTGTATTGTATTGTGAGTTCATCACCCAAGTCAAGTCTCCTTCTATCACCATTTATCCCCCCTTGGCCCTCTTCTACCTCCCCTACCATGTCTTTTTCTCTGGTAATCACCATGCTACTGTTTATGTCTATGAGGTTTTTTCCTTTGCTTAATCCCATCACCTTTTTCACCCAGCCCCTCAACACCCCTCCCCTCTGACAGCTGTCAGTCTGTTCTCTGTATCTATGAGTCTGTTTCTATTGTTTTTTAGTTTATTTTGTCCATTAGAGTCCACATATAAGTGAAATCATTTGGTATTTGTCTTTCTCTGACTGGCTTATTTCACTTAGCATAATGCTCTGCAGGGTCACCTGTACTGTCACAAAAGGTAAGATTTTCATCTTTTTTGTGTTCACATTGTATTCCATTGTGTGAATGTACGAGAGCTTTTTTATATACTCATCTACTGATGGACACTTGGGCTGCTTCCAGATCTTGGCTATTGTAAATAATACTGCTATGAACATAGAGGTGTATATATTCATTTGAATCAGTGCTTTAGGTTTCTTTGGAAATTATCCCAGAAGTGAAATTGCTGGTCATAAGGCATTTTAATTTAATTTTTTGAGGCAACTCCATATTGCTTTCCACAATAACTGCACCAATCTGCATTCCCGCCAACAGTGGACAAGTTTTCCCTTTTCTCCACATCCTCACCAATACTTGTTCATTGATTTATTAGTGATAGCTATTCTGATGGCAGTAGATGTGGTTTTAATTTTCATTTCTCTGATGATTAATGACATTGAGCATCTTTTCATATGTCTATTTGCCATCTGTGTGTCCTCTTTGGAGAAGTGTCTATTCAACTCCTTTTCCCATTTTTAATTGGATTTTTTAAAGTTGATTTTATAAGTTCTTTATAAATTCTGCTTATTAACCCTTTATCAGATGTATCATTGGCAAATATTTTCTCCCATTCAGGGGTTGTCTTTTCATTTTGTTGATGATTTCCTATGCTGTGCAAAAACTTTTTAGTTTGGTGTAGTCCAGTTTATTTATCTTTTATTTTGTTTCTCTTGCCTGAGGAGATAGATCAGATAAAATATTACTATGAGAAATGTTCGAGATATTATTGCCTATGTTTTCTTCTATAATTTTTATGATTTTGAATCTAACATCTAAGTCTTTTATTTATTTTGAGTTTATTCTTGTGTATGGTATAAGAAGGAGGTCTAGTTTCATTTTTTACACATAACTTTTCAATTTTCCCAACACCATTTATTGAACAGACTATCTTCACTCCATTGTATATTCTTGCCTACTTTGTCAACTATTAATTGACCATAAAGGTGTGGACTTATTTCTGGACTCTCTGTGCTGTTCCATTGATCTATATGCCTCTTTTTATGCCAGTACCATGCTGCTTTGATTATTATGACCTTATAGTGTAGTTTGATATTAGGTAGCATGATTCCTCCAACTTCATTATTCTTTCTCAAGATTGTTGTGGCTATTTGGGGTCTTCTTTTGGTTCCATATAATACAAAGTACACCAAATCTAGCTGCCACCTGCTAGGTGCTTGCATACCTTTGTAGCAGGGCAGGAGTCCCAGGAGGGACTAGACAAGGTAAAGCCAGAGGAGTTTATAAGGCCCAAACAGATCAAGATTTGGCCCTGTGAAGGGAGGGCTCTGCAACCAGTTGGGTATGGGAGGGAAAAATGACCTCTGCCTTACAGCCACACAACTCAGTCTGCCCCAGATTCTACCAGGAGCTCCATCTCTGCAGGGCAGGCCAGCGGGAGTCAAGAGGATGGAGAGGTATCATTCAGGCTTGGGGAAACGTGGGGGTGGGAGGTTTGCCCTCCCCAGATCCACACAACTCTGTCTGTGCCCAGACACTGGCAGGCAGAGACACCAGGAGTCAGGAGGGTGGGGCCCCCAACAGCCCAGCGAATGGGGCTAGTGGATCTCCCATGAAGTGGGGGACACTGGTCAGGTTTATGGGAAAATGGGGGGGGTGGCCTCTACCGCAAAGCCTCACAACTCAGTTATTGACACCCGTGAGTTTGCTCATACTTCTATATCCCAGCCGAGGCAACTGACTCCTCAGCAGGGCACACACTCTGCAGAGTAGGGCTGCATGGAATCCAGAGGGTAGGGCTATTGCATTCTTCCTGGCTGATGTCATATGAAGGGAAGTGTTCCACCAAGAGAGATGGCAGCTGTGTTTTGGGAGAGTGATTCAGCACAGGTACCTTGGTGGCCAACCTTTCAGCTCTCTCCCTAGAGCCACAAAACCCAGTCTCTCCTCACACAACTCTAGTTCACTCCACTCTCCCTCCATTGGAGCCCAGGGTGAGTGGCTGAGAATGAGATTTTGTATACTGGCCCTATAAGAGGGGACCCGCATATCTAGCGGAACTTTATCTTTCTCTGGCAGACAGAATCCCCTCTGATTTTCACAGCCAGATGTTATATGGGTGCCTCTTCCTGAGCCTGGTGCACTGGGTTGGGAAGCCCAACATGGATTTGAGAAACCACTCTCCTTAGGGGGAACCTTTGCAGTTGAGATATCCCTCTAGAAACTCAGTCACCACCTGTGGGAGCAGGGCCAGCCCTTTTGTGCATCTCTGTCTTTCCTACTAGTCTCAATGTGTCTTCTGTAAATCCGTGATTATAAGACTTCTTTTCAGCTAATATTCAGTTGATTACTCAAGTTGATTGCTGTATATTTTAGTTGTAATTCCAGTTGGTCCTGGGAGGTAAGTTAACATCCACCTACTCTGCTGCCATCTTGGATCTTGCTGGTATGATCTCTTCTTAAAATGTTTGGAAGTAATAATCTGGGCCTGGTGACTCCTCTGAAAAGACTGTTAATTATTGATTAATTTGTTTAATGTTCAATACATGTAGAATTATTTAGGTTATCTATTTCTTTTTGTATGAGTTTTGTTAGATTTTTAATTTTAAGAAATTTTTCCAATTGATCTAAATTGTAAAATTTAGTAGTGGTGATCCCTCTTTTTATTTCTGGTATTGGTAATTTGTATTCTCTTATTTTGTAGTTATTGGTTAACCTGTCTAGCAGTTTATTAATTTTATTAATTTCTCAAAGAAACATCTAGTTTTTGGTGATTTTTTTTTCTATTTTTTGTTGTCAAGTTCATTGATTTATCATCCTTCCATTTTTATTATTTCTTTTCTTCTACTAGGTTCACAATTACATTGCACTGTCTTCTCTAGTTTCCTGTTACAAAAGTGTAGATTATTGATTTTAGACTTTTTTCTAATATATATATATATATAATTTATATTAAGTTATATAAATTTCCCTCTAAGCATTACTTTTACTGCATCACACAAATTTGATTTAATTGTAATTTTATTTTCACTTAGTTCTTCTCTAAGTTATTAATATGTTAAGAAATTCTAAGTAACTCATTTTAACTACTTTAGAAAGATTTTACCCTAGATTTTGAAATTTTTTAAAGGCCAAGAATCATGGTTTATTCCCACATTAGCCAATGAACTCTGACATGTTTGATGGATGGAGACACCTCCATTCTTTATCCCCTGTTAATTAATAATAACCAGGGACCTGCAAGAAAGAACTTTCTCATCAGCCCAACCCACGGAAATGCCAGATCAAAGTGCCCTATTGTCAGTTGGTAATTCTACACCATAATTTCCTGGCATGACTATTAGCAAATGAATCCACCACAAAAAATGCAAAAAAAAAAAAAAAAGAAAACCTCTCTTGGGAAAGCTTGGAGCTTTACCAAATGGATTTGCAATTGAATTATCACTGCATAATTCTCTCTGAGCCTGGATCTTCAGAACCAAACAATCTAGAAACACACTAATTGGTACCTGATCATTCAAATTTAGGTTTATGTACCAGCTACATTGGCACTACCTGGGAGCTTGTCAGAAATGTTGAATATGAGGCTCCAAGACTCCACTTCAGAAAGAGCCACAGCTACTCATGTGCATGTTAAGTTTGCAGAGTCCTGTCCTAAATAATTCTAGATTGTGCTGTAAAGAAGATGCCTGCGATGGGAAGGATGGGTCTCCTCTTATAGGCTTATCAGGGCAACTGTCTCTGAGAAGGCTGCCCTTCAGAGATGCAGTGTAGAGCCTTGTACATCTCAACCCCGCTCTTTAGTTCTTTGAATTCCTAACCCCCACCATCCTACTCTCCTGCCACCCACCCCCACCAAATCCTGGTGGCACCTGTTTGTGTCACACCTAGTGAGCACCCAATAAATGTTTTGGGGGTGAGAGTGGAAAGGGAAATAAGCTCCAAAAAACTATCTCCCTGCTTTATTAATAAGAGAAAAATTAATATATAAATATTTATAGTCTTCAACTAAAATACCCTAGCCTGTGAAAGGGAAATTAAAATGCAATGCACTTTTTCAAACAATTCTGACACTTTTCTTTTCCAAGAGCATTTTCTTCTTCAGAAAATAAATTGTAACTGGAAAATTCTATTAGCTTTTATAAATGTAGATGCTGAAAATGATCATATGGTTTTAAATTTAAAAACTGCAGGGTAGATATCTATTTCTTGTTCCCTTATAATAGGCTCTAAACTTTAATGGTGTGAGTTTTTTTTTTTCTTCAGCTGATTGATGTAATTGAGATTTTTCCCATTTATCAGAGTTGTCATCTTGTGGTCATATAATTAAGCTAGAGATATTAAATATGTTTTAGACACAAAATTGTAAATACAATACAAACGAACTATGAACTTATTTCCATATCATTAAACTACATTTTACCCATGAGCACAGTGCACTTTTCATAACTTGCAAGAAATATTTTGCCTTGCAGTAGCACATATATTTAACATTCTTTTAAAAGTCACTTGATTTGACATTGCTATTTGGATTATTTTATTATTAGGAAATAATGGGTCAACAGAATTGCAAGTATCAATGCGTGTCACTGACCATTTAGTAAGATTCTATTTCTATTCTGAATGGCCCTTCTGCCAATTAACTTTTTTTAGGATGCAAGCTGTCATTTGAAGAAAACATACCTAAGTTAAGATTGTCTCATGGCATTGCTTAAGAAAAGTAAAGACAGCATAAACATTTGTATATTCAGAAGTAAATTCTAATACAGCAACTGTTCCTATCAGGTACATTATTGAAATTGTTTTAGTGATAAACTTTTATTATGGTAGCATTGAAATGTTTGGGGATCATCAGCTTAGTAATTATGCAAATTCTAAAATAATTACTCTTTTACAGTTTCTAGAACTCTGCTCCTGTTGGGCTTTTCTTTTGAACCAACACTTGATGAATACACATATGTCAGTCAGCCTAACTTCTCATACACCAATCTTTGTATAACTAAATGCAAGTAAACTCTTTTACAATGCAGGATTTTATTGTTTAAATAGTTATGTTAGTATGTGGATTTAGCCTCACGATATGCTTTGAGGCTTTATCTAAGGTGATAGCAGTTATTTTTGTTAAGCAATGTCAATGCTATTACTAAAATTTATGAATTAAAGTAATGCAATAATAAATTCAGTATTACTTCTAATTTAAAATAAATTCCCCTGGCATACTAAAATCTCTATTAACAAGTCCAACTAAGCAAGATTCTCAGCTGACTAGTACTTTATTTTACTTCACTTTTCTTTTTACCACATAACACTTTAAAGTTTGGAAATGCATTCCCTAGGGAGGGTGTATCCACGGATCAGCAAACAATTAGTCCACATAGCACAGCCACAACACTGCAAAATGATTACTGAGAGGAAAATGTATGCTCTTGAAATGCTTCAAGATTCACTATTAAAGGAATATATATTGCATTTCTTTTAGAATCAGGTGATTAACTGAAGCAGAAAAGTAGGCAAGGCATTCTAGAACAGTCTTCAACTTAGACGCATGGTAAGACTTATGTATCCCCACCTTCTCTTCCAGAATGTTTTATTTTCTTTTTCCCTCTGGACAGTATGTTTCACTTACAAGTGAATGGCACTGGTTGACAAGTGGGGCAATATAAAGAAACATTTTGATCAAAATGTTTGAGTCAGCAGTTTCATGAAAGCATCATTTATGTAGCACCGTTTTTAGCTAATCAAATGAATGTTGTAAAGATCCAGATAAAAATAACTACTTTTGGTAGGACTATAAATATTTTTATGATCCATTGAAAAAACCCAAGTTATTTTTGAAACATTAGGCTCATATTTGGGTCTGATAAAGTGGTCTTTCTGCTAATGTAGCATCAAATGTTAGTGTGTTTTATTGGCTTCTATCAGTTAGAACAACTTAATACTTTAGAATATAGCCTGATATATTCTTAAAGATATAGACTGTCTCTCTAACCATATTACAATTTAGAAAATAAAATATGTGAAAATAAAAGTGCTAATTCTCAAACAGAAGTCAAACTATCAGATGGCTCTTAGTCACATTTTTTTAAAAGTATGATTTGATTGTATGTTGAACTTTTAAGGTGTAAAATGATTCCTTATTTTTGTGGAAGGGCCACATAATTATTTTATTTGTATTCAATTTTATATCACATTATCTTAGTTAAATCATTACTTTCATGAAAACATAGTGGGTTTAATGACCATTCAATAATCAGATAGTGTGTCTAGTGTCAGTCATATTGCCTTCAGAGTTAAATTCTATTTATTTCCAGTTTTCAAATGCCTTGTATGTTAAAAGCATTCTTAATTCTCAGTGATGCTCACTGCAATTTCAATGCAATACAGACAGACTCCTTGTTGCAGCATTATTTGCACATTTCAGTCCCATCTGTCAGCCATTAGTCCCTTGCTTGGAAGTCACACTCCTTTCTCTGTAATTCTATAGCATTGTATCTTTGTTTACAGGAATTAGCACTTCTGACTTGTATTATGGTGTGTCTCTTTACTGTGAGCTCTTCAAGCACAGAGACAGTCTTATCTGTCTTTATTTCCCTTAGGAACTTTCATAATACTAAGCACAGAGTAAGTGTTCAGTAAAATATTTCTAATTAAATTTCCTTCCAGTCATTCTAGGTTCTAGCTGCATCTTCCCAAGCAAGCTTTTCAAACCATCTCTTATTAAAAGAACATCTAAAAACATCAGATCATACATACATACAAGGTCAATAGCAAGGGTGTCATTGTTATAATATGGGATTTGAGGTCCAGCTGCCTGTGACAACTTCCTGCTGGTCCACTAAGTAATGGAAGAACCCTCTTTCTGAACTCTGGTTCTTTGCAGGTGTGATGGTGTCACCTGGTTATTGTGAGGGTTAAATAAGGCACTGCATATAAACTTCTTACTAATGTGCTCGATATATAAGTTGGGACAAACAAATATTGATATTTGTAAGAAAATTTAAGACCACAATTACCAAAAGCTAGCTATCACTGAGCAGTTGAGGACACTAATCTGTGAATGATTAACTGTTCATTAGGCATAGCCCAGCCCAAATCAGTTGTGCTAAGTGTAGTTTCCTGGAGAAATAGATTTAATATGGAAAAGTATATTTGCTATATTTTTTGCTATTTATATGTTTTTTCCAAAGAGCATTTAATTTCTCTTTTTTAAAATTTAATCTTTATTGTATTTTTTCCCACTACCATTTAGTCCCCTTACGCCCCCCCCCATAATTATCATGTTGTCCAGGTCCATGAGTCCTTTTTCCTTTTTGCTCCATTCCTCTACCTCCTAACTGCCCCCCACTATCTGCCATCTGCTCTCCATCAATGAGTCTGTCTCTATTTTGCTCACTAGTTCATTTTGTTCATTTGATACCCAAACTAATTTTATATCATCATTGTATAGGGTTATAAAATTAGGATATTTTCTAACTTTTTAGATAATAATTATCAGTTTTAACATATAATGGGTAGATGTTTAACTTACAAGTGATATATTATTCAAAATTTTTATTTTAGTCTTTTAAAATTAGCCTCTATTTAAACCTAATTATTGGTTAAGTGGATCTAATGTTAATGGACATTGAAAGATCAAAAAAAATAAAGATATTTGTCCAAATTAAAATTTAAACATGTAGCTCCCATATTCTAAAAGAACATGTGTGCTTCTGTAATAATAATTATAATTTTATTATCACCAACTTTCAGGATAGAGTTTTAATTATGACCTTTATATCAGTATAAGCCTTGTATTTGGGATTAAAAACCTACCGCTTTAACTAGTCTAGTTAAAGACTATGGCGTGATACATTCTGGGTTCCAACTTTTATAAAAACCAGAGAACACTTCTAATAACACTTTTCTAATTTCATGGTTCAGTGCACAGTCAGTAAAGATTTAAATAATTCAAAAAGAAAGCCTATTCTCTTTCTTTATTAGAACTTTCAGTCAGGCAAATTCTTTGACATTTAATAGTTTTTTAACCCTTTTAATAACTTTTTATAATGAACTTTATTGGCAGTTGTTTTAAAGAAAGGGTTATTATATTAGCATGAATAGCAGTCAGTAGTTTTTATGATTAGTTTTGAGACCTTGACCTTCTATGACTCAAAGTGAATAAAAGTATAAATGAGTGAATAATGTTAATAGTAACTAAATTACGTGCACCCAGATATATAGAGACTGTATAAAACTACCTTCATCTCATTATCTAACATGCCATAAAATTTTGGCAGACAAATATTTAAATTTTTAATTGTTTTAAAGAAGCTTAAGGTCACTTACAGAGTCAGATACCCTAAAGGAACTAAAAGACACTCTAATTTTCCTAGACTGATTTTACCAAGTTATTAATACTATCTTCAATAAAAGGGGATTTCCAGCCTTTTCCTATCTTAGTTTCATGCTATTTTAATATTTTATAATATATTACTAAAAGGCATAATAAAATATTTCCATAATAAAATATTAATTTAAAATTGTATGTTTTTTTGAAATCCCCAATAAATGGGGACGTACATATATTCTGCACAAGGAAGCTATCTGGCCCAAGCAGAATGTAAGGTTTTAATTTTGCTTCTTGAAATGTACTTTTAAGTGAATGCCATGTGTATCTCATGATTTAAGAGCCTCTAAATGAACTCAAATATCACTTTTCTGAACTGATTTTAAGAAGTCAATATTCCACTTGACATCTCCACTTTTAATAACATCACATTAACATTCCAGTGGAGAGTATAAAATTCAGTTAAATTTTCAGGTTTAAATATAGTATAAAGAATCATTTCAGCTAACTTGTGATACTATAAATACACAGAGCTAGTTCTCATAGGTAAACCACAAACCCCCATAGGCCATGTCTCACAGCATTTCCCAATTTTCTTATCACCTATCCTTCCAATCCATTCTTTTTGTTTCAATGCACACAATTTTTTGAAAATGTTCTGAAAATAAGACACATTATTCAGTCCTTTCCCTGTGCAAATTAAAGCAAGATATGAACAGACATTAACATGTTTGAATACACTTTAATGTAAGATTATAGCCCCATGAGCAAAGCGCTGCCTACACTTTGTAGTGCAGAAGTAAAAGGCATAGTTTTAAAAAAAGAGGGAGGGCTTCATTGACTCTAATCACAGGATCAAACCTGCAACATTTTGGTGCATGGGATGATGCTCTAACCAACTGAGCCATTCAGGCAGGGCTTAAAACCCTTTTAAATAAGACAGAGCTTTTAGTCCATGAGCCTTCATGTCCTTCCATTAACTGGGATTATGAGAGATGCTCCTTGTCAATTAACAGCTGCGCTTGCTTGTTGCATATTTTCATGTTTCCTTTATTTGAGCTGGGCAGAGGAGCCCTTTCAAGGACTCACAGAAGCACAGTGCCACACTCGGTAATATGGATGTTGATAGTTTGACAATAACAATAGGAGACAAATAGTGTTGACATGAAGCTATCAGAAATAGGGTGCCTCAATGTGAGTAAAAATGTCTTTCCAACTGTGTGATTAAAAGGCATAACTATACCCCATAACCTCCTGTCCCTCACTGTGACCCAAAGGAGAGGTTATATGTACAAGGTTGATGGAACAGAATGGTGTACTATGGACCAGACTACCTTCTATGCATTAAATTTTTAGAACTTTGTGTCTACCAGTTAGTGTATGAACCTTGATCAGGGAGCTATTAAAATCCGGGTTATAAGGTCAAGCTTTATCTGATCTAAATTTGCTTTCACACAGTGAAACCCTGTGTTCTATGACATAATCTGCCCAGCTTATCCCAGGGAAAGTCTCTCCTAACACATGCTTTTGGCTACCAGAATGCTTGGTCACAACTATTCCATGTGTCACTGTGAACTAGAACTAGTCAGGGAAAGAGAGTCAAGGATGGTAACAAATGACAAACATCAGCATCTCCCTCAAAAGTTAATGCATATAAGCAACAACCACAAAAACATGTTTATGTTTGACACATCTTCTTTGTCATTATTCTAGTTAATCCTCACAATCACACTTTAAAAGCAAGCATTTCAGGTCAGTACATTTCTCTCATATTTATCTCCTTAAATCTTATCACTATCAAACAAAGCACATTTATCATATTATCTATTTCCCCCTCTAGACAGTGAGCTGCATAAGGGCAGGGATTTCAGCGTGCTTGGTCAAGTGATTTACCTGGAACCTGGAGTGGTGCTTGGCCTTCAATAAATATTTGTTGCTGAAAAGTTGTTATCACTATTTACAGAAGTTGGAAAAATTAGAAACAGAGCCAACCTGATGATGTCACAAGCAGGGTTTCCTCCACTGTAGGACACTACCTCCCACCTACAAAAAGTAAAAAATCAAATATAATGGTATAAAATTGCTTTTTCAGTTATGTTTATAAAAATGAATCCAGATGCATGCACTAGGGCAATTAAGATGCCTCTTCCTAGGATATGTGACAGAACAGAGGTTGAGCTTGGTCAAGGAGGGCCAGCGCCTGGCAAGGACACTAAGGACATTGAGAGATGGGGTTTCCTCTCTCCCTCTGTGGCTTTCTGATGATATTCAAGGTCTGAGCTTTGGTTTATTCCTGGGAGAGTATATAAAATTTTAATTAATTAATTAATTTAATTAAACATTGGTCAAATGATCTTTAGCCAGTGTCATTTTTAGCCATAAGTTTTAAAACTCTCAATGACAGTTCTTCTAACATATCAAATGTCTTGAATAGTAAGGATCCCCCATTCAGGGAAAAGACCACCATGAAGGAGAGGCCACAGTTTGAAAGAAGAGGATAATAAGGCATTATTGAAGCTTCTGTGAGCATCAGAGTTTGTTTTTTGAGATGGTTTTAATCTCCAAAGATGGTGGTTCTAGAGAGTGCTATGTCCTCCCATTTGGCAAACATCTAATTAATTGTTCTCCAGATTTCTTGCTTTCCTGTGATAATTAATTTTATAATGACTATTTACTCTAACTAAACTATAAATAACTCATTTTAGTGTATCATAAAGAAATCTGAGTCCTATGTGTCCATATTGTCTTTTAGAAGAAAAGTAAATTCCAAATGTTAAAATCAATAACAATTTTGTTTTTGGAACTTTACAATAGAAATTAAGTTATCCTGACCCAATATTGAGGATAAAAAGACATTTTCATAAAAATGTCTAATCTTTCTTTTGACTTTCACTTTTCCTAATCTTTAAAAATATAATATATCATGTGCTTTGCATATGTATTTTCCAGATTTCCTCTCTTTTGCTATTCATTTCCAATCGTCAGTATCAGAAGTCTAATAACAAAAAATCTTAAAGCTTATTTAAAGTATACACTTTTAAATAATGAATAAATCACACAAGTTCACTTAGAAACAATTTATTTGATTTGCTTAGACAACAAATAATTTAGCTTGTTCTTGGAAATGCATTTAGGAAAACAATAAATAAAAATTAATTATAAAATTTACCATGCATTTGTTCTGGTACATATATTTACATATTAATTGAATTCCTGGCAAAAATATTCAATCAAATTGGGAATTAAATAATATCAACATTTACATTCTTTTCATAGCCTCTTAGAGGGCATTAGTCCTAAGAAAAATGGAACTGCTTAGCCTTCCTGGCCTGATTAACCATGCACAGCTGGGTGGACTACCAAAAACAAGGCTCAGAAGTCTTTATTTAGATGCTAAGGATGGTATGTGTTTAATAGTGTGTATAAAAGGAACCGAGAGTAAGCACTTGTCACAGCCTAAGCCAGCAGGGTCTCCTCCTGGCCCTGCGGAAAGCACTCAACAGCAAAGGGTGTCAAATGCTGACAGGCAGGAGTAAATGGAAGGGTTTTGGAGATTCCTCACGTTCTCTTGTTCCTGCTGCAGTTGGCAAACTTCCAGGCCTTGCCTGAAAAGCCCACAGAAAGCAGCAGCTGGTGAGGCACATTAGCAAATAAGGCCTCAGGCCTCCCCATGTTCCAGGCTCTGTTCACCAACTGCTATTCACTCAAACAGCTGGATCAGAGTGAGCCAAGATGTCGTTAGGGTTTTATGTGTACAACTGTTTTCATATGGATTGTCTGCTAGAGGCAGAGATAATGATAGCTTTCAAGGCTTGCATGTTGGACTGAGATGGATGCTGATACTTGAAAAAAGAAAACAGACTCTAGAAAGATTGTGAAACATACAGCTTTAAAGCACTGAAATTCAGGCCTTTACTTGTTCTGGTGCCATTCAAGTGTGCAGTTTTAACACTCTTTAGCACTAATACAACTAATGTTCCAAGGATTTGGGGAGTGGGGGGAGGCAGTAGGAGTATTACAGTTACCAAAATGTTACTTGTTTTAAAAAAAAAAATAACCCAAGAGCCTTGGTCTGTATGGCTCAGTTGGTTGGATCATCATTCTGTAACCGAAAGTTTGTGGGTGCAATCCCTGGTTGGGGCACATGCAGGAGGCAACTGATCAATGCTTCTCTCTCACACCAATGTTTTTCTCTCTCTAAAAGCAGTTTTAAAAAAAATCTTCAGATGAGGATAAAAGAAAAAATAATCCAAGATGAGCAACCTGGGTATTTTTTTCCTTGTCAAGGAAAGTCCAAGGAAAATGAAAAGCAAATATAGGCCAAACATATATCAGAGTACCTAGAGTTTCTCACTGTGGGCTGTCCTCAACCTGAAATTGTTGTCACTGAAGGTAATTAGGCAAGAGAAGAGGGGAACGTGGTATTACCATTAAATCATGGATAACAAGGCAGGGCATGAGGGAGAATATGTAATATCTGCTTTGGTTTTCTAATTAATTTAACTGAGCTTTTGCTTTCCATTAACCAGAGTAAAGTTTTGAAAAAATTCACACAAAATCCTCTCTTTCTCACCATAATATTCCTTAATTGTTTTAATTGACATCTTTTAGTTCCCATAATTATAGAGCAATATTAGTACTCAATAGAAATCTTTAAAATCTAAGAAAATACTTCTGACTTTCAAAAAAAGTAAAATCTAGCACCCATGTTCAATGGATTGAGTTTCCCCGACAGGGAGATATATATTAAAAGTCATTCAAAACCGAAATGCCAATGACGTACAGGACTTTTAGCTAAGAAAAAAGGAAGTTCACTGGACTTGAAATCAACAAAATAAGTACACACATTAAAAAGTAATTTTGAGACATTTGAGCCCTGAAAATTTAGCAAAAGTAGCTCCCAAAAGATCAAGGGTTTGTAATACTGTGCATGTGAAGCCAGCATCAACAATCCTTATTGTACCTGGCTTCAGCATCTAATTGGTGTAACTCAAGGAATATATGTTTAGTACCTACAATGTGTTAAGATCTGTGCTAGATACTAGGGCCACAATGGTCAATAAAATAGATTCTATCCCTGCTTTTTTAAGTTTATAATCTGTTAGGGTATATCAGTTAAGATTAGGTTCAGCTGCATATAATAGAAAACTTGAAGTGACAGTGATGCTAAGAAATATAAGTATTTACTTCTCTTTCACATTAAAGATTCCCACAGTAGATAGACTGTCCAGGCTCTGTTGGCTCCATGATAGTCAAACACTCAAGCACCTTGTGCTTGCAATGTGCTAAGGTCCAAAACGTTTTCCCAAGCTCTAATCACACTCACAGTTTTGGCAGCAGAAAGGAACAAAGGAAGGTGCACCTTTCCCTTTGGGAAGATTTCTGAGAAGTACCACACAACACTTTCACTTATATTTCATTATCCAAAACTTGGTCATATGGCTATACAAAGCTACAAAGGCAGTGCCCTCTGTTAGCTAGTTTCTGGGCTAGACAACTAAATACTGGAGGCCTGTCCCTTAGGACAAAAGTATAATGAATATGGGAGGGTACAGCTTGAGGTTTCTGCCACAAAGGGAAATAGACATTATTCACATTTTCTTTTCATCTTGTTACTAATGCTAGATTATGTTCACAGGAAAAAAGAAAAATCATCAAACTGGTTATAGTGAATTCATACTTGTAGCATTTATTTCTTCATTTATATAATGACTCGGCAAATATTTTAGAATACTTGAAATATATAATTTAATTAGCTGTGTACTAATCAAGATTACTGTCTAGAAGTATATACACATCAGACTAAAAAATTGAAAAGTGGTGTTCTATAAAGTACAAACAAAATGCTTTGTTAGTTCAGAGTAGAAAGATTTGTAGATGAGCTTATTTTTTTTTAACTTGACTTTAATATACATTTAGGGTTTGGCAATATAAGTACCGTGAAAAGAACACAAATATGTAAAAATAATCATAATTCATTTCTGCTTTAATGTCTGCTGGTAGAAAAACCTGAGATTACTTAACCTCTCCCATCCTCCAAAAAAAAAATTATGCAAAACAGTCATTGTTATAGAGCTGCTTCAAAGGGGAATTGTAAGACTCTACAGGTAAAAATACTGTGCAAACCACAAATCACTGAGCAAAGTAAGGTTTTTAAACTAATTTTTTGAATTTTAGGCAGCAGAGGCTCAGAAAATGAATGCAAAAAAAACAGTAATAGACTAATACACACATTTACAGGGGAGAGACATAGGCAAAGAAAAATAATTATTTGGGTTTGGCTGAACAATAAAGTGTGTGAAGAACAGTTACAGGAATCAAGTTTATGTGGACTCTTCAATGGCATGCTGCAGAGATTAGATTTAATTTGGTAAGCAGATGACATTGGGGATTTTTTGACTCTATAACTCATGAAGATTAGTTTTGCAGTACTCTTCAGCATAGGTGAGAAGAGATTCTTTATAGATAAGTAGCTATTGTAACTGAAGAGGTAATGAAGGGCTGAAATACATGAATGAGTTTTGGAATGAAAGGAAGGGCAGATGGGAAGGATATTTTAGAGCAGACTTGATGGAACTCACAAGAGTTTGAAAGAAAAGGAAAAAATAAAAGATTACTAGAACAGATCATTCTAAGAAGCACCGACAAACAATAGGAGTCACAAAAATGGGGAGACAGAGAAACAACCCCCCCACCGAAAGGAAAGGTAGAATCCCCAGAAAGAGTGCTAAATGAAATAGAGGGGAGCCAACTATCAGATATGGAATTGAAAGCATGGATTATAGAGAAGCTGAATGAGCTCAGTGGAAACTACAAAGAACTCCAGGGAAACTACAAGGAACTCCAGAAAAACTACAAGAAACTTACTGAGAATTACACCAGCATGAAAAAGAGCATAGAAGCTATCAATAAGAGCCAGGAGGAAATGAAGAATACGGTCTCTGAATTGAAGAACACAGTAGAAGGAATTAAAAACAGGCTAGAGGAAGCAGAAGATCGGATCAGCGAGCTGGAGGACAATGTAGATAAAAACACCCGGACAGTGCAACAAAATGAAAAAAGACTGAACAAGACTGAAGAGGTTCTAAGACAGCTGAAGGACAACATGAAACGTATTAATATCCGTATCATAGGAATTCCAGAAGGAGAAGAAGAAGAGCAAGGGATAGAAACCCTCTTTGAAAAACTAATGACAGAAAACTTCCCTAACATGAGGAGAGAAAGAGTCACGCAAGTCCAGGAAGCACAGAGGGTCCCAGTGAAGATGAACCCTAACAGGCCCACTTCAAGACACATCATAATTAAAATGGCAACATTCAAAGACAAAGAGAGAATCCTAAAAGCAGCAAGAGAGAAACAACTAATACCATACAAGGGAGCTCCAATAAGGCTATCATCAGATTTCTCAGCAGAAATACTACAAGTCAGAAGGGAATGGCAAAAAATATTCCAAGCAATGAAAAACAAAGGCCTACATCCAAGAATATTCTACCCAGCAAAGCTCTCATTCAAAATGGAAGGTGAAATAAGGAGTTTCCAAGACAAAAGAAGGCTAAAAGAATACATCTCCACCAAACCAGCATTGCAAGAGATGCTAAAAGGTCTGCTTTAAGAAGATGAAGAAACAGAGAGAGACAGAGAGAAACACAAGTACAAAGGGGGAAAATGACAATGAATAAGTACTTATCGGTAATAACCTTTAATGTAAATGGATTAAATGCTCCAATCAAAAGACATAGGGTAGCTGAATGGATTAGAAAGAATGACCCACATATATGCTGTCTACAAGAGACCCACCTTGGAACAAAAGATCTATACAGACTGAAAGTGAAAGGATAGAAAAAGTATTTCAAGCAAATGGACATGAAAAAAAAGCTGGGGTAGCAATACTTATATCAAACAAAACAGATTTCACAGCAAAGTCCATAAAAAGAGACAAAGAAGGACATTTCATAATACTTAAGGGAAAAGTCCATCAAGAAGATATAACCCTTATAAATACATATGCACCCAACTCAGGAGCACCCAAATATGTAAGGAAAATTTTGAAAGACTCCAAGAAAGATATAGACAGCAACACACTCATAGTAGGGGACTTTAACACCCCTTTGTCAACACTGGACAGATCTTCGAAGCAAAGAAACACCAAAGATATTGAGGCACTGAACAACACTCTAGATCAAATGGACTTAGTCAATATATATAGAACTTTTCACCCCAAAGAAGTAAAATATATATTCTTCTCAAGTGCACATGGAACATTTTCAAAGATAGACCATATGGTAGGACACAAAACAAGCCTCAACAAATTCAAGAAAATTGAAATTATATCAAGCATCTTATCAGATCACAATGGCTTAAAATTGGAAATCAACATCAAGGAAAAAACTCAAAAACATTCAAACTCATGGAAAATGAATAACATGCTATTAAATAATGAATGGGTTAACAATGACATCAAAGAAGAAATCAAAAAGTTTCTGGAAACTAATGATAATGAACACACGATAACCCAAAACCTGTGGGATACAACGAAAGCAGTCCTGAGGGGAAAGTTCGTAGCAATACAGGCCTACCTAAAAAAGCTAGAAGAATCTCTAATGAAAAATTTAACCCTACAGCTACAAGAACTAGAGGAAGAACAACAAGCAAAGCCCAGATCAAGTAGAAGGAAGGAAATCATCAAGATCAGAGAACAATTAAATGACAGAGACTAAACTAACAATTCAAAAGATCAACATAAGTAGGAGCTGGTTCTTTGAAAAGATAAATAAAATTGACAAGTTTTTAACCAGGCTCATCAAGAAAAAAAGAGAGAGGACCCAAATAAATAAAATCAGAAGTGAAAGAGAAGAAATCACAACCGATACCACAGAAATACAAAGAATTGTAAGGAATTATTACGAACAACTGTATAGCAAGAAATTTGACAACCTAAAGGAAATGGACAAATTCCTGGAAACTTATAGTCTTCCCAAACTGAATCAAGAAGAAGCAGAAAGCCTGGATAGACCAATAACAACTAGTGAAATTGAAGCAGTAATCAAAAAAAAACCCCAGCACACAAAAGCCCTGGACCAGATGGCTTCACAGGTGAATTCTACAAAACATTTAGAAAAGAACTAACTCCTATCCTCCTCAGACTATTCCAAAAGACCCAAGAAGAGGGAAGACTCCCAAACTCATTCTATGAAGCCAGTATAACCCTAATTCCAAAACCAGGTCAAGACACAACAAAGAAAGAAAACTACATGCCAATATCACTGATGAACGTAGATGCTAAAATCCTCAACAAAATATTGGCAAACCGGATCCAGCAACGCATTAGAAAGATCATACACCATGATCAAGTGGGATTCATCCAGGGATGCAAGGATGGTTTAATATTTTCAAATCAATAAACGTAATATACCACATAAACAAAATGAAAGAAAAACCATATGATCATATCAATAGATACAGAAAAAACATTTGATAAATACAACATCCACTTATGATGAAAACTCTCAGCAAAATGGGAATAGAGGGAGCATACCTCAACATAATAAAAGCTATATATGAGAAACCTGAAGCCAGCATCACACTCAAGGGGCAAAAACTGACAGCATTTCCCCTGAGGTCAGGAACAAGACAACGATGTCCACTCTCTCCACTCCTATTCAACATAGTCTTGGAAGTTCTAGCCATAGCAATCAGACAAGAAAGAGAAATAAAAGGCATCCAAATTGGAAAAGAGGAAATAAAACTGTCTTATTTGCAGATGACATGATAGTGTACATAGAAAACCCTATAGACTCCACAAAAAACTACTCAACCTAATAAGTGAATTGGGCAAAATAGCAGGGTACAAAGTCAATATTCAGAAATCGAAGGCATTTCTGTACACCAACAATAAAAACTCAGAGATAGAAACTGAAAGAAAAATCCCATTTACCATAGCAACAAGAAAAATAAAATACCTAGGAATAAACTTAACCAAGGAGGTAAAAGACCTGTACTCAGAAAACTACATAACACTGAAGAAAGAAATTAAAGAAGATACAAATAAATGGAAGCATATACCATGCTCATGGATGGGAAGAATCAACATCATTAAAATTTCCATACTACCCAAAGCAATTTATAGATTCAATGCAATTCCTATTAAAATACCAATGACATTTTTCACAGACCTAGAACAAATACTTCAAAAATTTATATGGAACCAAAAAAGAGCCCGAATAGCCACAGCAATTTTGAGGAAGAAGAACACAGTAGGAGGAGTCACAATACCTGATGTCAAACTATACTACAAGGCCACGGTAATCAAAACAGTCTGGTACTGTCATAAGAACAGACATATAGATCAATGGAACAGAATAGAGAGCCCAGAAATAAACCCAGGTCTATATGGTCAACTAATATTTGACAAAGGGGAAAAGAACATCAAATGGAGTGAAAAGAGCCTCTTCAACAAATGATGTTGGGAGAACTGGACAGGGACATGCAAAAAAATGAAACTAGACCACCAACTTACACCATACACCAGAATAAACTCAAAATGGATCAAAGACTTAAATGTAAGTTGTGACACCATAAAAGTCCTAGAGGAAAAAATAGGCAGGAAAATTTCAGATATCCCACGTAGCAACATTTTCACTGATATATCTCCTAAGGCAAGGGAAATAAGGGACAGAATAAACAAATGGGACTACATCAAACTAAAAAGTTTCTGCTCAGCTAAAGAAAACATCAGCAAGATGAAAAGGAAACCAACCATATGGGAAAATATATTCACCAATGACATCTCAGACAAGGGATTGATCTCCAAAATATATAAAGAACTCATACGACTCAACACCAAGAAGACAGACAACCCAATTAAAAAATTGTCAAAGGACCTGAACAAACACTTTTCCAAAGAGGGCATACGGAGGGTCCATAGACATATGAAAGAATGCTCAACATCACTAGCCATCAGAGAGATGCAAATAAAAACCACAATGAGATACCACCTCACACCAGTCAGAATGGCCATCGTCAACAAATCAACAAACAACTTGTGCTGGAGTGGATGCGGAGAAATGGGAACCCTGGTGCATTGCTTGTGGGAATGCAGACTGGTGCAGCCACTATGGAAAACAGTTTGGAATTTCCTCAAAAAACTAAAAATGGAACTTGCTTTTGAACCAGCAATTCCATTGCTAGGATTATATCCGAAAAATTCTGAAACACCAATTCAAAAGAACCTATACACCCCTATGTTCATAGCAGCACTATTTACAAAAGCTAAGTGCTGGAAACAACCTAAGTGCCCATCCGTAGATGAGTGGATCAAAAACCTGTGGTACATTTACTCAATGGAGTACTATGTAGCAGAAAGAAAGAAGGAACTTCTACCATTTGCAACAACATGGATGGAACTAGAGAGAATTATGCGTAGCGAAATAAGCCAGGCAACGAAAGAAAAATTCCTTATGTTGTCACCTATTACAGGAAACTAATGAACAACACAAACAAATGAGCAAAATTGAACCAGAGAATACAACAAGGATGCCAGCCTGTTAAACCAAGCACGCTGTTGTCCAGGAACAGCCAACTGACCTGGAGTCTACATGATCCTTCCCCATGTGGGAAGGCCACCCTCCTCTCCACACCCCCACTCTTATTAGGGATTTCTGGACCCAAGGGTAGGTAGGACAATGACCATGTCCAGCTTGAAGCAGCTAGAGGAGCTTGAGACCTTCGCCCATTGTCCTTTATAAGATTATAAAGGGTTTTAATATCTGAGAGGGAGGGATTGTTATTTTTTATTGTTAAAGTAATTAATTAATCATTTATTTATTAAAAAAAGAAGAAGAATATATGAAAGGGTGAAGCGGGAGAGCTTGTATGTATGAACCATGGGCATGAACTTGGGGGGGCGATTGCTTGGGGAGGGGCTGCTGGGTGGATGGGAGTAAAGGGGAAAAAATTGGAAATATTGTAACAATATAATCAATAAAAGGCCCTGGCTGGTTTAGCTCAGTGGATTGAGCGTCGGCCTGCGAGCTAAGTGTCGCTGGTTCGATCTTCCAGTCAGGGTACATCAGAGAAGGAAAACTCTGACTCCAAAAAACCTCCGCTGCCTTGCGGCATACCTCTTCAGGGGAAAGGCTAAGGGAGTAAACCCCGACAGAAAATCCGGAGCCGGAGTCCCTAAGGCGGTTTGACGTTGTAGTCAACACCGGCAACTCCTGCGGCGCACCTGAACCCAAGCTGTATCGACTCCGTCTTTCCCTTGGACCCTTCAGCTGCGAAGAGAGGGGGGGTCTGCTGCATGGGCAACAGCGGACCCTCCATATTACCCTGCCCAGGCTCTGTAGCTTCAGCGTCATCGCATGATGTCGATTCAACACGGGAGGAGACAGATACCATGTCACTCCCGGGTCGGACTGCACAGCCATTCTCGGCGGTGCAGATAGACTCTTGAGAAGCTACACCATCGTCTCTCGAGACGGACGGCTGCCGACGACGAATCAATAAAATATACTTAAAAAAAAGATTACTAGAACATTTTAGGTAGAGGTGACCTGGAGAATGAAGGTGCCATCACCAAAATTAAACACATGGTATACTATAGGTTTGAGAAAGAAAACATTGTTCACATTTCTAGCAGAGGTGATGTCCAAGTAGTTGTCTAGCAGGCAGTTGCAAAGCTAGAGCTGGAGTTCGGGTCAGAACTGTACATTTTAATGTAAAATATTCCCCACTAACTAAACTATGAGGAATCTGAGGTAGGTGGAAGAAATGTGAATCAGAAACAATGTTCAGGAATCAGTTAGGGCTGGGAAGTTGTAGGGAAAAAAGTCAATAGAAAAGTCATGAAGAATCAGAGAAAACAGCAGTTGTTATTAAACATGAGTTAAGTGAATTATTTACAGTAAGTTAAAAATATTACAGGTTAATAGGAAATAATTTTTTGCAAGTTAAGTTTGTGTATTTGACATTAAGACCTGTCATCAATCAAAACCTTTGTAGAAGGAAACCAGTAATCAAAACATTTGCTTACCCTTCATCAGTTAGCTATTCTTATTTGTCAGTAATCAGACACTATCCAGTTTGATTTTCCCCATATTATCCATTAGGTAGTGATTAATACTGAACTGACTCCTATGAAAGCAAGGTAAAATGAAAACACTCCTAATTCACAAATGTCACCATGGGTGTTAAGATCTGACTATGTCGAAGTGCATCTGAGAGCTAAGAGAGGAGTATGAGCTCTAATTTTTTATCACCACCCTCTAAAAAGGAAAATCTTTTTTGATTTGGTGTTAAAGCTGCTGTTTGAATGTCCTAACATCATTGGTGACAAGGTATTCCCAACTAATGATGAGTCTGTTGAAAAAGAGGTACCCTGTTGAGTACCTCACTGTCCCTACCCAAATTGATTCTTTTTTTTAATCCTCACCTGAGGCTACATCCATTGATTTTTTTAGAGAGAGGGGAAAGGAGAGAGAGAGAAATATCTATGTGAGAGAGAAATATCCATTGGTTGCCTCCCATACACACCCTGACAAGGGATCAAGCCCGCAACCTAGGTATGTGCGCTGACTGGGAATTGGACCCATGACCTTTTGGTATACAGACAATTCTCCAACCAACTTAGCCACCCATCCAGGGCCTGAATTGATTCTTTACCCCTCTTTTGCCATGCCTACCTCTTTCTACTAATAGTACAAAGGTGAGAATACAAATTTTAATACTCAAAGATCTACCCACAACACTATCTTTTAAATTTATTTATTCATTCTTAGAGAGAGGGGAAAGGAGGGAGAAATAGAGGGAGAAAAACATTGATGTGAGAGAGAAACATCTGTCGGTTGCTTCTCATACACACCCAGGCCAGGGACCCAACCCGCCACCCAGGCATGTGTCCAGATCAGGGATGGAACTGGCAACCTTTTGCTTTGTGGGACTATGCCCAATCCACTGAGCCATGCCAGTCAGGGCTACCAATGACACTAATTAACATAAGAAAATAATCAAAAAAATTACAAAATGATGGAAGAGCTAGGTGCTCTAAAGTGAAATTGCTTTAGACATTTGAAGGCCTTTGGTTGTCCTAAATCTGAAAACTATATGTAAGTTAATTTAAAAATCTCCTCTCCAATACCATGTTAAAAACCATATTTCTGAAAGAGTGAGATTAAGAAGTGAGCTTCAAATAGATAAATTTTAGACTGATCATGCTTTGTAACTTGATATTTAAGTGAAGGAGAAACAATGATGTCAATTAGCTAAACACTTTTGGAAAGATAATTTAGTTAAAATATGTTTTGGCTAGTAAACCTTTTTAATTTACAGGACTATGAAAATGTGTTCTCCTACAACACATATGTTTGAACATGGACATTAGTGCTTTGTTTAGCGCAGAGTTGAGAGAGGGGCTCCCCTCTCTCAGTGCCCATGTGGGCATCCAGTACTCCGTGCTCACAGTGAGCGTACTGTTCCATAGTCTAACAGAACAGGACTTCGGGAGATTAGAGAGTGGGGCTAAACAGAGATTTAGTATACACTGCCTCTCCAGTGTCCTGATTGTTATGGTCCCCTCTGTCAGTGGCAAAACTTTAAGGGTGTCTGTGAAAGCTAGTATTATTTCATATGGAAGGTCAGCTTACAGAAGTTATGGGAGAGCCCAAGAAGGAAAAAAAACTATTTTCGTAAATGTGAGAGGAGGTAACATGAATGGACTAGGTAAAAACAATCAATATGGTAGACAACATTTGACAGGGTCTTTTTTATTATTTTTAGTTAACTATAACTCTGTGGGACACATGAAATGTCAAATCAGTTGCTATACAGTAGGAAGTATCAAAAAACTCAAATAGAGAGATGCAGATTTTAACTCCAACTCTGTGGCTTGGGCATGTCATTTAACTTCTCTGGGCTTTATTCATCCTTATTTGTTTTTTATTTATTCATTCATTTATTTATTCTACAAACATTCAACAAGGTAGTATGATGGCCTCCCCCTAAGATTCCTCTTCTATAGACTGAGAAAATGTCACTATGGACCTCTGAAGCTCTATTATGTACCAACTACTTAATGAGGGACTTCCTAAAAAGGAGAGCTATGAGATACTTTTGAAGGATTGGAGGAATATAGGTTAACTTATGGGAATAATATATTGATTTGAAACGGAAAAGCAGCAGGTACAAATCTATGGGCCATTGTAAGCCCTGACCAAGAAAAGCCAGGTTCTAGGACATCTAGAACTGAGTCTGAAGATGAAGCAGAGTGAGCTCTGGAGAGGTCCAAAGGGTGATATTGACTCATAGAGGCCTCGTGGTGGAGACAGTAAACTTAACACAGGCAGATCTTTGGTCACAACTTCAGTTTCAGATGAAACTAAGTTGGCAAAATGACTGGAGAGTATTGGTAGAAAATGATTTTATTACCAAAAGGAAAAAAAAAGCCTATGACTACGTTATTTAATTGACCTTTACAGTATTTCTGTGTCATGATATTTGCAGACAGTTAATTATTAGGCATTCTGACACAATATGGGATTTTTAAAAAGTAAAACCAAGAAAGATAACATTATTAATTTTATTTTTTTAGTTCCAAAATGTAACTTTACCCACATATACTCTCACTGATATTTTTTTTCTCCATTTCTTCCCTTTTTCTCTCTCTTTTTTTATAATCCAATAACTGCATAAAATCTCCAAGCCCCGTCAGAGTGAAAAAAATTTAGCTGCCACTATAAGCACCACAAAATATTCCCCATTATTTTAAGTTTGAAAATGCCAGAGAAATGTTAAATGAAATCCACCATACTCTTACACAACACATTTGACCTCTAGGTACATTAAGAGCTTCATCCTCCAATGCTTTTAATTCTAATCCTTACAAAGATGAAATTCATTGCTTGAATTACAAGAGAGTCTCATTAAGGCTAAAAAGCAGTGACCCAGATAGCATAATGGATTAATATGGTGACCTTGCAACTTTAGAAATTCACTCTCAAATCTGACTGTGCAGTCAGATCATTTCAATAGTTAATTAATCCATTGGTTAATACCAACCTGTGAGGGTTATGAGTCTGGAATTTGGTAGATCATTCTGGCCAAAACTAGCTATATAGAATTAAACTGAGAACCACCGTGCACTTAACTCCCAGAACTTTTCTTAAATAATCATAATAAAAGGAAGTGTTTCATGAATTGCTGTGAAGGTACAATCACTAGTAATTATATAATTTTGAAACTTATACCATAAATATCTATTAATGATATTTTATGTTTCATTAGTTTAAAAAAGGACTGTAAATATAATTAATAAGCTCTTGGAAGGTGTTGATTGAATTCTCAAATTCTATTCTTTTGGTAATAAGTAATGACACCTTTTACGGTAATAAATATTGTTAGAATTAGTCTACTCTGGAGGTGGGGAGGGGATGGAAAAGTGCATAGTTCAGCAGGACATCCTACTGAATTTTTAGTCTAAGGAATATTTTTAAAATTTTTCCAGAAACATGTTAACATGTTTATGAAAAGTTATTCCTATCCTTTTTTTTTTTTTTTTTTTTTGTAGATGCAAGATATACGGAACCCAGAAGGAACTCAATACAGCTCCCATCCTCAGATGGCAGCCATGAGACCCAGGGGTCAGCCTGCAGATATTAGGCAGCAGCCAGGAATGATGCAGCACGGCCAGCTGACCACCATCAACCAGTCCCAGCTAAGTGCTCAGCTTGGGTTGAATATGGGAGGAAGCAGTGTCCCCCACAACTCGCCATCTCCACCCGGAAGCAAGTCTGCAACTCCTTCCCCATCCAGTTCAGTGCATGAAGATGAAGGCGATGAGTCTTCTAAGGTAGGACTGGGTTATTTTTAGGACTTATGCGAAATGCTTGTTGACTAGAAAAGTATTCTTTGACATTTTTTTCTTGACCTGTGGTGGGTGCAAATTTATGTCAGCCAAAATAAGAAATGTTGCTGGAAGGGATGTACTTTTTTGATGAAGCATGGAATTATAAACTGAATGAATTGAATCACCTTGTTCAATTACATTATTAAGTCCCTAATAAGTGTTTTAAATACAAATGTATTAAGTATAAAAGTTGTACCCACAAAATATAGGGTCTTCATAGCAAGTAAGGGAGAATAAGTCATAGGACTCAACATCCAAAATCAAGCTGAATTCACTACTTATTAAAAAAAAATCAGTTGCAATTTAACCATTTAGTTTTTAAAAAAGCAATATGCTTGGGATACAACTATAGCTCTGTGTGTGTGTGTGTGTGTGTGTGTGTGTGTGTGTCAGAGAGAGAGAGAGAGAGAGAGAGAGAGAGAGAGAGAGAGAGAGATTTTAATGGTTAGGTAAACCCTCTGAGATCATCTGACCCAACCATTTCATATTGTGATGAGGAAAGTAAAGGGCAAGGATATTAGATGATTCCCTTCCAAAGGAGAAGCCTACGTATTTCATTGCTTGCCTGTTGTTAACCCCATGCTAATATGTTCGTCTGTTTGACTGTCTGTCTCTCTATCTTTGTCACCTTAAGTTATCTTTATAGGAATATGCATTTTTAAATGCCCTTAGACTGAAAAATTAGCTGCAGAATTTTTTAAACTATTCGAGGCAGCTTTTTTAAATGATGTTACCAAAACCAAGTGCATTCTCATTCAAAAACCCAAAATTATCTCTGTATTGCCTTGCTTATTGATAAAGCATCTTTCAGATTTGTCCCAGTGAGAAGGACTCTTGTACCTAGTTACTATTTACATGTGTACTTCTAGGTACCTCTCTCTTTTTAAATATTACTAATGAATTTTCACTTGTGTCAGCCCTTTGATTTCTTTTCACTTTTGTGGGAATTCTGCTTTCGGGATATTAAACTTCCTAACACATTACCAAAGATAGCACTATGGGATTCTAATCTACTGTATACTGTATGGTTAATTTTCTAATAGCTACACAATTTTTTTTAATATCTGGAAATATAGTGACTTATACATTTATTTAGCCCAATAACAAACACGAGGCTGCTATATTGACTATATTTTATTATTTTTAGTATTCTTAATGCTCTGGCATTTTGGAGGGCCTTAGTGTTGAACGGACTTCCTGTCCCAGGGCTAGCTAATTCCTAGAGAGTGAAGGACGCCCATGAGTACACCTTTGATAAACAAACCAAGCAATCCAGAGCCCACATTCCCAACCAACTCCTTTATCAAACTCTCATATACTTTTCTTAAGAGAATTGCATTATTCTAATGGTATTCAACAGCCAATGAGTACCTGGACCTAAATGTGCACATCAAGAATATGTTTGTGGCCAGTAACTTAGATATTGGATTATGCATGGATGATTCAAGTTAGTTTCTTAAACATAGATGATATGTACTATACTGCAATGAAAAAAAATTATATTCTACTCATAGTAAAGATTATTTGCACATCTGGACTATATCTTTTTCAGTATTCATTGCTAGAATTTCAGAAAATTAATGTAAAATGATAGCATCTTCTGACAATAAAGTTTATGCAGGATTATTCTTACATAATATTTTCCACATTCTTCAACCTAAATTAGAATTCTGAAAAGAAAGAAAAAGTTCCTGGAATTAACATTCACAGATTCTGCCATGTTCTCTTGGTCCATATCTTATCATTGGTTGAGGCATGAATTTGTATGTTATATGCTTCCAAGCTGGTGTGAAAGTTTGCCAGTGAGTAGCCTATCAAGCATTCAATATCCACATCCCAAAATAATTTATAGCTCACTAGTAATGATTGTGTAGCATTATATAGTAGAACCTATATTCAATAGCTGTATGTTCTTGAATTAGTGATGTGTGTAGAGTTAGGGGTGGATTTCTCAAAAATGCCCTCATCAAAATGGCTTCTTGTCTGTACAAGTATTCTCAAGTTCATGTTTAGCCCTTTGAGTGCCATGCGTAATTCGAAATTTGGATCAACATGAGAAAAAGTTATATCAATGTATATCCTGAAGTACAAAAACAAAAGAGAATAAAACATAAAGTATGAATTATTCCATTGTTATTTACATTTACGGCCATCGAAAAAAGAGTTGCTGGGAGCGACGCTGGCACTTTGGGGAAAATTTGTCAGCATTGCTCACAGCGACGTTGGCACTCAAAGGGTTAGATTAAGTATATTTCCATCTAAAGAATATCCACCCTCCTGTTCCAACTCTATATACTGTTCTTCACCTTAATTCTAATGTGAAGTTCTCCTTACCAATTTATTCAACTTATATTTATTAAATGGCTAAAAAAAAGTCCTCTGACAAAAAATCTCAAGCATTCTCCATCATAGTTAAAGATTATATGTGTGCAGGATTTATGTGGAGTGTTGTGTTGAAACAGCTCCATTTAAATATGAGATAACATTAAGTCAAAAAGATCATTTAAAATCATTTCTACCAAGAGAAATAAAAAAGAATATTTACTCTCACACCAGAAAAAGAAGCCTTTAAAGCTCCCCTTATAACACTTCATGCTCTCTTAAGCAATTACATATTAATTCCAGTTTATCTAATTGAACAATTAAATGAAATAAGTTTGTTTTGACAGAGAAATACTGTAAATACATGAGTAAAATAAGTTATCACCTTATAAACACTAACCATGGTTCTGATAGCTACAGAGCTGTGTTTACAGCCTGAAGTCATCAACTAGACATACAGTAAAACTTCAAAGACGTAAACTTGGGTAGCTTGTGGTTCTAAGCCTGTAATGCAGTAGTTGTTGTTCAACACTTTGCATGGTGTAATAAGCATGATACTTTTAAAGAATTCCTTATATCCCAGCAGCTGAAAAAATATATATCACTTCCTTGTTTATAAGAATAAAAGTGTCCCATTGGTTAAGGCTGAGTTTAACAAACTAGTTCTAAAAAAAATAATAAAATTCAGTCAAATAGCCAGTTAATACTCGATTTCAAAAAGTAATTTCTAAAATTCATTCAAGTATATACTAGGATAATATTTTCAAGGTGTGTTTGTTTTTAGATGATTCATACCTCAGTTGATTGAGCATATTTTATTAATTCATGAAATAAAAATAAAGTGAAGCTAAACATAGGCATTTGGCATTTTATTCAGGGAGACTTGCTCAGTAGCTATGCATTCTTTGTAAGGCAGGAGAAACCCTCCATCCAAAACACCAAGAAGTAAACATACTTCCCCAGTTAGGCAAATTTAGATAAGACCAGGGAATCCAACAAAATCCATAAGTATAACTAATTGGTATATATAATGACAATGAAATCTTTTCCTCACTTTAAAAGTGATTTTTCTAGACAGTAGCCCAAATTTCTTATCTTACATAAGTCTACTAAGTGTCTTTGCTAAACTTATTTTAAAACAATATTCAGCAATGTTTGGCAGAATCAAAGATTTTTTTAAAAAATGAATTTGCTTTACACACTGTGATACAAATACAATGCCCCATTCTTGTGAATCATTTCAAAAGTATAGCTTTCATATACGTTTTTCTATAATTGATGTTTTGAGTCATTGAATGTACTGTTTTTATTAATGATAATAATAAAGCCAATTGTAAAATGAAAGAAGTATCACTGCCCTGCTGATTTCACAGTAACTAGATGACTTACTTTCCATGCTTATTCGAAATTATTGTCATAAGGGGATTTTAGATGGTATAGTTTAGAGAAAAAAGAAAGAACGAACGGGTTTAAGTAGCAAAATTTTTTACTTACAGAAACAGCAGCATCACAAAAAGTACTGTGCTGTGCTCTGTTTCTATGGTGAAGATTTTATAATATTTACTTTCAATGATAAGAGTTAGAAGTGGTGTTCTATGTTGTTTGTTCAGCCTCTTATGCAGATGGTGCTTGATTAAAATCTATTTTAAACTACAGCGATTACTGCAAGATAGTGTGCATTGAACAGCTCTCCCAGCCTCCATTACAGGCTGTGGGACTGCCACAGTTTATTTTAAATATGCTTATAGACGTTTCTAACTTCTCCAGGGACATTTCAGTATCAGTGACTCTCTTTCCTTGAGTGTCTTAACTCCTACTCTGTATTCTTAAGAAGTATTATCTAAACATCACTGTTAACACATGCTTTTGTAAAGTGAAAAATTATTGTTTTCTAGTGATAAATAAGTTAAATGCATCACTATAATTAAGCAATAAGGCATGAGGTGGATTACCAGAAACCTAAGGATACCTCTAGGGGTTTTAGAAGTAAATCTATGTCTACAAGTAAGTTACTCAAAGCACATGCATCTGTGTAAAACTTATGTGAAGGTAATATTTTTATGTATCTGCGTATGTATTTGTTTATTTATGCTTTAATTGTGAAATAAGTCTGTGGATGACAGGGCCTCAACCTAGCCAGCCATGTTCTTAGTTGCTACGATTTTCATACAGCTTTTATATATGTTTTCAGATGTCTTTTGCTTTGTAATTCTGGGCTTTTGCCCAGTGCCATAGAATAAAGGAGTAGAAATGTGTGGTAATCCATTGCATGTAAGATACCACAGTGATGCAGAGAGGATGCAAAAGTTCACGGGACCTGGTTTTCACTTTCAATGTGTTTGTCATTGTAGGGAGTTTCGATGTCTGCATTTCATGGTTTCTTCTCTATTCTAAAGATTATGATATTGGAATTAAGTTTAACTCTCAAGCCTTGGAATCCCAGCAACTTTATAAACATAGTACTCTAACATAAAGCCCAGTACACAATGCTGTATTGTCCAAAATGGTAGCCACTAATCATGTGTGACAGTTCACATTTAAATATAACCAATTAAAATTAAATAAGTAAAAAAAAAAAAGAAAGAAATAGTCCCTCAGCTGCACTGGCCAAAAGTGCTCTAAAGCCACATATGGCTAATGGCTACCCTTTCAGACAGCACAGAGAACATTTCCATCTTTCCAGAAAATTCTATGAGAGTGCTACTCTGGACTTTAGAAGTCAGGGCCTCTTAGAAAATTAGGACATAAAATTATATTCTTTCATCCATCTCAGTAAGAATTCAGGATCCAGACAACACTCAAAATTAAGGTCCAGGGACATATTACAAATCCATTTAGCTAATTTTTCCACCATAATCATATTCATCATCATTGTGCTCATTCCAAATAGTTAGTGGTCAGAAAAGCCAGGTATCTTTCATTATGCAATCTGTTACTAGCATGTAAGTGGATCCAAATTACAGCTACATTTCTTTCTTTAGGGAGGCTTTGCATATGAACAATGACCATGTGTTTTGCAAATATGTGATGGAACCACCTCCAGAAAGTAGGCCTTACATGTTCCAAGCTCATTATACAGAATCTAAAACAGCAGCTCACTCCCGTATCCTCCCAAACAAAAGAAAAATGCAAAATAAAAACAAGAGCACCACAGACCAGGAGGCAATACCCAGTGGTCAAGTGGCAGACAGCCTTACCTTTCATAGCACAGCCCAAGTACTTGGATACATTAGACACCAAACCACAGCAAGGAGTTTTTATTCCATTACAGTGCATCCCAACATGAAAACAAAGGTAGTGTGCAAACCCGGTAAGTTTTTATACAGGGAACATTGAGCAATATAACAAATGATTCCCTTCAAAGCACATTTTATTTTTTTTTTAAATAGAGAACTTTCCTATATAGTTTTTGTTTTTTCTCCTTATAGTAGCCTTTGGTGAAAGTTAGGGATTGTCTTAAATTGTAGTTCATTTCCATGAGGGAAATTCTATAATTGGTCAGAATATTATAATCTAAGAAAATAGTTTTAGCGATCTAGCTTAATTAGGAAAGAAAGGCAGTGAATCTTGAGAAATGAATATTTTATGTGTATTCTTTAGGTTGATCCTCTCAGATGATAGTTTTCTTTGATGGCAGATAATTCAAACTGAGGTTCACAGTAGTATTCTAAAATATGCTCTTGCTTTCAGGCATGACAAAGAAAAAAGTGATGTAATGTTATGAGACTGGCTGGTAGTCTGGCCATAATGGGACGATATGCACAGTTTTATACCTCTCGGGTACTGAAGCAGTGATACAACTGAAGCTCCAGGGTAATGTTCCATATGCATAAATGGTATCTTCTAAACCTTGAAAATGTGGAGGCAAGTCATAAAAATGCTTGCTTCTACTACATGGAACTCTCAGATTGAGCAAGACTGCATCTTGCTAACCCTATAGGACAAACCAGGAACATAGGGAAAGCCTCCAGACAATGAACTAAATCAACTGGTTGCATGAAATTGTTTACAGTTTCCTACAGGGTTGATATGCATTGCCTCTAAATAATTTGTGGTTTCATACATTTGATACATAGAGCTTCTTCTCCATGACAGTAACAGGTTCTTCTACTTCCTCAGATCACCCCCAGAAAATAGGACTATGTTGTCAAATACAATAGGGTAATTGTCCTTTCTTTTATAGCCAGCATCACATCTAGGAGACCTAAAATTTGCACCATATTGTCCAAACACAAATTTTAAAAGGAAAGAAGCATGGAGGTCTGTAGTTCAAATACAATTTTGAACAATGGAGAGAGAAATGATTTAAATAATTTGGGGAAATCTTTTAATAAGAACATCTACATCAAGTCATAGAAAATTCATTTCCAAGTTTGGCATTTGATTATTTTCCAAAAAGATTGATATAACCTGCAATCATGGAGATTTTCATGTGTCTGATCATTAATTTTTAATTAAGATTTAAAATGAGTCCAGGTAATATAAACATTCATTTCTCTACACTTTGTTTCCTATTTCTAAATATTCCTATTCCTTCATGAAATATGACCTCCAATATCATAATTACTCCATTTTTAATTTTCTTTATTGTGGACGTTCTTGACTCCTTTTTATTTATTTTTTCTTAATATTTTATTGTTAGGAATGGGCATGTTTACAAAACTTGGAAATTATAAAAATATAAAGAAGAAAAGCATAAAGACTCAACTTTATAACTCCAAGAAATTACTCTTAACATGTCAAATTCTTTTTAAAAATTTATACATGTTTTCTGTCTTCCCATATACTATTGTAAAGTACTCAAGTAAATTAGTGAGGCTTGAGTCCCTGTAACCAAAATGATTTGTGCTTTGATTCATTCATCCTTTGAATTGTATCATTTTATTATATTTATTACTATTATAACAAATGTTGTACACTTACTGTGTATCAGGAAACATGATAAGTGCTGGTGAGCAAAACCAGACGTGGGCCTGCTCTCATGGTGCTTACACTGTGAAACAAGAGACGATCTAACTACCTAAGTTAGTGTATAATTGCAAGTTTGATATGTGCTATGAAGGGAAATGGAACTGTTGGAAGAGAAGGTGCTCACAGTGAGATATCAAGTCAAGGGAACACTAAAAAGTACATGGGATTTAGCACTGTGGCCCTTAGTGACCTCATTGAGAGTTTTGCTCTGGGAAGGCACATTGAAGTGAGTTGCAGAGGCTGCCTGCAGCCAGCAGAGACAATCCACTCCACAGAGTGTGGTTGTGAAGAGAAGACAGCCTACATGTTGCTTGAGGCAAAGGGAAAGTTCGCTTGTTTGGCTTGTCTCAAGTATTTAAATGCCAGTTGGAGAAGTAGAGTGAAGGATAAGACTGAGTGAGCATCTCCTACACCTAATCTGTGTAAAGACAGCCTAGGCATCAGGGTATTATTGGAAAGTTACCCAGATGATTCTAATGTGCAACCATATTTGAGAATCACTGTTATAGGTTTTATTTGCCTGCATGTTTAGTTCAGATCTGTTACAACAGTTTGCCCAGTATCAACTCAGTCTCAACATGCTAGTTCTCTGACAGGTTTACATGAGACCAGGCATTTCACAGGCTCACCTCTCAGATCCCTCCTAGGGAAGTTATCTTCCAGTGTTCATCTGCTTTAGAGTGTCATCTCAGTTCAGAGCATCCTATCTTCGTAGGGATGTTGATCTGCTCCAGTAGACAAATTAAAATTGATCATCTGTTATATATCATTCTCACTAAAGACACAGAATTCACTTAGTTTTTTTCTTCTCTCTTTTTGGTTCTTGGACATATCTTTTAAACAGTGACCATATGGCATCACAAATTAGTATTATGGTCATTTCTTTCCATTCAGTCAGTGAATTTTTTTGAAGTTTCTACAAAGTCATAGTTAACATTTGAATATCATTTTAAAGTATATGTAATATCATATATACTTTACTTCACAAAATGGTGCTGCAACTGGTTTGCAGTAAAAGAAATAGAGGCCTAGAAAAATTATGTAATTTGCCTAAGATTGCACACTAGAAATAGTAAAAAAGGGCATGAGTGTGGAGTCTCTGACATCATATTCACTGGCCTCTCAGGATGTCATGCTTCCTCTTCAACAGTTGCAGTTATTTTACACAGTTTACCCTGCCTCACAATTTATCTGAGGAAACTATATGTTACATTATGTTTGCAGAGAAGGAAAAGCAATAGCAATAGAAGATGGTGCAGAATCTCCCAAGAATACTGGCAGCTCCATCAGGAGATAGTGTACATGGGCCTTTATGGTGCTGCGAGAGGCATGTGGAAAGAGAATTCCTGAAGAAACATCACTGCTCGATAGTCGTGTAGCTTCATATAATTTTAGAGCTAGAAGTAAATCCTAGCCAAAATCTCTCATTCTACAGATATGGATAAAGTGGCACCATATATAATTAGTTAAGATCAACGTTAATATTCAAATGCCTATGTCTTAAATATATTGTGTGTTTTTTCTACTTGCATCACAGTAACAATTAAAATTATACAAATATTCATACTTGAGGACAATGGGAGAAAATAGAATCTATATTTATTTTTTATTTTTATTATTTTATTTTATTTTTATTGTTTACACTATTAAGATGTTCCCATTTTTCCTTCTTTGTCCACCTTCACCCAGACCCCCAGACCCCACCTTCCCTCTGGCTATCACCACATTGTGGTCTGTATCTATGAGTTATTTATACATGTTCTTTGGCTAATTCCTTCATCTTCTTTCATCCAGTTCCCCCCATTCACTCAATGTGTTCCATGGATCCATACCTCTGTTTCTAACAATAGAATCTATTTTTAAATTGAGTATAAAGCTATTTTAGAAATATTAGATTCTGAATTTTAGAATCTAGTTTCCAAAGTTTTACTGGCCAATATGGTAACCACTAACCACGTGTAATTTAAAGCAATTAAAATTAAATGAAATTTAAAACTTTGTTTCTTATTCATGTTAGCTGCATCTCACATGCTCATTAATGACATGTGGCTAGTAGCTACCATGTTGAATTGTACAGATTATAGAACTTTACCTTCACTACAGAAAGTTCCATTGGACGTCACTGACCTATATCCAGATTATGCCATTCTCTAAACCATGAGCATTGCATTCTACAGACCAAAGTGCAACATCAAAAACCATTCAATTTCATTTATTGGGCATGTTGCCCATTATGGTTTAAAAGTCATAATTAGGAAGAAAACGATAAACTCAGGAGAAAACAAGTTAGGTTGTTCATACAATAGGTTTCTACAAAAAGAATTAGCAGCTATCATAGTTACAATGCTATTTATCATTATGCTTTCTGAATAAGAAAAATAAAAAGTTAAGAGAGTGTAAGGATATTTTATAGATAATAGTATTATTAAAGGAATCAATAATATTATTTTAAAGCTATGTAAATTAGGCAGAAGAGAAATGAACATGAAAACTGGGAAATACGAAGTTTTATATGAAAACAGCAACAAAATGAAGGGTCCCTTTTGAATGTCTGTGTTTGTGTGATGTGTATGGATGAGTATATCTGTATTAAGCCTCAAAGGAGAACAACAATATGATCTGTCCCCAAATTTTCTTAGTTTCTTTACAATTCTAATTTTATTTTTATTTCAGATCAATGGCGGAGAGAAGCGACCTGCCTCTGACATGGGGAAAAAACCAAAAACCCCCAAAAAGAAGAAGAAGAAGGACCCTAATGAGCCCCAGAAGCCTGTGTCTGCCTATGCATTGTTCTTCCGTGATACTCAAGCCGCCATCAAGGGCCAAAATCCAAATGCTACCTTTGGTGAAGTCTCTAAAATTGTGGCTTCAATGTGGGATGGTTTAGGTGAAGAGCAAAAACAGGTAAGAAAATGTGCAAAATGGAATGAGAATCACCATGATTTGAGAAAGTGTATCCACTCCAAAGAAATGGCTTCTGAGGATGTTGGGTGAGTTCCTCAGCTATGAGAACTAAGGCTGGGAATGTGCCCCATCTGAACCAGACTGCAGGAGACTTTGTCTTTCACAGGATTTTCTACTCCTTTATTGCTCCCCCATAAATAGCATGTTAGCCCTTTGTTTCAACATTTATATAGTGTAGTTACTTTTTGGAAGGACTTTTACATATCCCAGCCAGGATTATGTCATTCCTTACTTTTGCCAATGTGATCATAAAAACCTAAAAAAATACTAGAAATATTTTGAAAACTGTCCACACCTCTCTTCAGTACTTGCTATTGACCCTTTTGTCATCAAAACTCTCTTTTCTCTTTGCTAAATGAACCTCAAATGTTAGGGTTTCTACCCTTAGCCATTCCCTAAAGACTTCAGGAGAATGTTATTTAATCCCACATACACCCTGTTTCTGTGCTGCATTAAACAAGACCAGATGCCTGCTTATTTTCTTCTCTTGTGGATTGCTGTGATGTGACTAAGGGCCATGCTTAGGGAAGGCCATATGAGACACTTTGCATCTCAGCCCGAAGGCCTCAAGGGGGATGGGAATCATGGAGAGAGAGCAAGTGTTCAGTATGTAGATGTAGCCCACCTCAACAAGCAACACCGATCACATATTTCTAAACCAGGGATTAGATTGCCATTGTCATCACCTGGAATTTCATTGTCACAAGGAAAAAAATAGATAAGCATTGTCATTATAGTTATTGAAACAATGATGTGAATGCAGCTTTAGCTGTTACAAAATACTGAATTGCATTAATGATATATTAGTTCCATATTTGAGTCTTGAGAGAAACATTTACTTTCTTCATCAGGTCCAGGGAGGTATAGTAGAAACAAAAATATCTCAAAATATATACATCCAGAAGTACCTATATATTGTGAATATATATCTGTATCTATAATATATATAGTATTTTATACTTTTAAGAACAATATCACATGCTTTACCTTATTTATTCTGCTCAATACTTGTAGATACTTTAATTCAAATTTTAAGATTATGAAATGAGGCCAGATAGTTAAATTCATTCCTTATTCATTGAACACATATTTGCTGAGCATTTACTATGGGCCCCAGGCACTGATCTAGAGACAGAAGATATAGCAGAAAACAAGACCACGTCCCTATTCTGTCGAATGATTTGTCTAAGATTACATAGCTGGTACATAGTATTACCAAGACTAGAACTTACCACTCAACTTACAGTTCTTTTCTAGCAAACTCTTTGAAATCAATTGCAGTTGTAATGGCAAAACCAGTTGCTAGGGAAACAGAGTATACCTTTCCACTTTTCTCCAAACCCCCTTTCCTATAAGCCAAAACTATCTTTTACAATCAGAAATCTCTATACATTTTCTTATGTCCTTTCAGAAGTGCGAGCCCAGGGATGTCTTCATAGAGAAGCACAAGGCCCACCATGTGGAACACTGTGTTGCCAGGATGAAAAACACACTCCTGAACCTCTTTCTGTGTGCTCAATTACAGTACAGTGATACCTCGGCTAATGAAGATAATTCGTTCAGAATTACTTTCCTTAGCCGAAATCTTCATTAGCCGAAATGTGATTTCCCTTAGGTTTCTATAGAAAATCATTTAATTCGTTCTGGATGCTGCCCATGGAGTGTGCACTGTACTGACACTGATATAAGAATAGTTGCTCTCTGTGGCACTCTGGAAGCCCCTATCTAGAAGGTCAAAGCGATGGCCCGCTCTCACCCTCTGATATACATCATCATCAAACCCGAAGCAGCCTATGTTATCAGGCATCTCACTTCTCACTGTCTCGAACGTAAACAACCCAGTCGGGTTGGTGGGTCTCCCCTATGTGTGTGGTCAGCTCATTTCTTTGTCACACACATACAGATGGAAAAGATAAACTCTTGCAATGGCCCGACCATTCATGTTTGCTGCTTTATGTTAGCATGCACATCCATTAAAAATTTGTTAGCCCAGTGCGAAAAAAATTTTCGTTAGCCAAAAAATTTATTAGCAGGATCACTCATTAGACAAGGTATCACTGTAATCATTTCACTATTAAGAGAATATGACACTGTGTTTTGTGATTCTGTATTGTACTTGTTTCAGGATTTTAGAACTGGTTTCTCTCCTAACTCAGATCAGTTTGCTCTCACGGTCCCAAAGCTGAGGTGTGGCTCCCAACCGATGTTGGCCATTCATTCATGGTAAAATTGTCCAGTGACTTCATCTCTCTGCTCAGTAGAACACCGCTAATGAGAAACTGCATATCGACCAGGAATCCCAACCCCACCCATTTTCTGGATTTTGTGATCATAATGCCTCCGTGCTCCACCCACAATGCCACACTCCAGGACACACTCTCTCTGCTTTGATAACACAGTATGTATTCTTGGATAGGCACCAGGCTTCAGTGATGACAACTCCTTTGCTTTGTGAGATAAAAGTTTCCAGAGGAGACATCTGGAAAGCAATTGCCCTCCCTAAAGAGTGTGTGCAGCAACTCCTGTTCAACAGAGGACACACATGATTCCCCTCTGAGACTCAGCCTCTCTTCCCTTTCCCTGGGCTCAGCAACTGAGAGAAGAGTATAATTCCCAGGCTCATCTGTGCTCTCTTAGCTTCTACTTTGTCAAAGTTTTATTTCAAGGAACATCAGTTGCCTGTACTACCAGCCATCTGACTCCTCCTTATCTATCTTCCTGACCCCAGGAAACTTTTCCTAATTATTTCCTACTTCACTAAAAGAACTCATGTGGTTTTAAGACCAGAGGTTTTAAAAGGCAAAGGCCTATAAAGGCCTTCCCTAACCCATGATCGTTCCTTTACATTAGCAATATAAAAAGGCAGTACAGTTACTTGTACTCATGTTTCTGATGGAAAAGAATAATGTTCTTTTTTTTATTTTGCAATTACAGTCGACATTTAATGTTATATTTGCTTCAGCTGTGCAGCATAGTGGTTAGACATTTAAGGAATTATGTTCTTATAATAAGACTTCGGTAGTTCCTCAAGGCAGCAAATATGAATATGTAAGGTTAAACCACTAATTCTATTACAATAAGTCTTTTTATTTTTATTACAGCAAGAGGAGAACATTAAGATAATATTTCACTTTTTTTATCTAGACATATAAGTACTGTATTTACAGATGCAAAGAATATGAGAGCAACTATTCTTTACTGTCTTGTTAAAAAGGAAAATTACTCCTATTCTCAATTATGCCTTTCAGAATTGTGGCTGAGACTTTCTAACACAGGTATTATCACAATTATGATGTAACATTAACGGCTTTTTCATTGTATACATGTGGTAACAAAATGTTTTCCTCTTCCTCCTCTGAATTTTATTTCAAATTTAATAAGTAACTTATTTCAAATTTAGTAGTAACTCCCTTAGTGGAAATAGTTGAGGGTTTTCTGGATAATTTGTTCTATAGGTAAAGGATGAAATTAAATAATAGCTAACCCTACATAACTCATTGGGCATTAAAAAGTATGGTTTATGACACACACAGGATGCAGGCCCATCCCAGAGACAAGCAGAGTCCAGTAAGTGAAATCAGATGCTCTGCTTACAAAAGGGAGCATATTGCATCACGGGCCACTGCCCTGCTGCTACGTGGCAGCCCTTCTCTAACAGTTTGCAAAAATTGCCAGCAAAGCGTACATGCCCGCCTAGAATGTACATTTGGGCATAAAGAGAATTTTAGCAAAATATCCAAAAGTGTTATTATGGTGTATTACCACCTGTTCTTTCCCTTTATGTCAACTCATTGTGCCAACATAATGTAATATCCCTGTTTCAAAGTTAAATTAATTGTATTTTACTCTCATTTAATATTCAAATTGGAAAGCACACATACTGCTATGTACTTTTAAAGGAATGTTGCTAGAGCAGATGAGAGGCAGACTATTAAACTTCAAAATTTAGGACAAATGTGCATGTTAAGAACAGCCCCATTGTGTAGGCAGCTGGTTCAAGTAGAAGGCTAGGATTTCATGAGCCACAATTGTTCTAAAATCCTGTTGTCATAATAGCCCACAATTAGGAACAACTACAAAGATAAATACAAAATGGGGAAAATGGCCAAAATTATTGATGACTTATTAGAGGCTCTGAAAATTATAATATTTAAGGAAAAACAGCTATTAGTGAGATTACAATTGACTGTTTTCTTACCAGCCAGAGGGAACATGACTAATAGCTGCTGTGTGTTTATATCACATGCTTCCTCATTGTGGAGTATAGGCGGGAATAAGGAGCCACTGCAGAGGGCAGATCTTTATTTTCAGACTCTATGGTGAGTGAGAAACTATATGTACTTTGGTTTCTGTGAAGGATCTCTCAAAGAAGAAAAATCAAAAGCAAGCTGAAAGAAGTGATAAAAATCCTCCAGGAACACAAAACCCCCCTTAAGACTCCTTCCTACCAAAGCCACTGAACACACTTCCCATATCAGAGTTCTCTCCATTTTAATACTTGGAAAGATGGTGTGAATGTGGAATGGGAGAGAATTGTGTTTGGGATTCCAGCTGGAGGATTTAAATGCTAATGAATAGTATAAGACAATGGAGAGCCCATTTCAGAAGCATAGTAAGTTGTTTTAAGATACCAGATGGAGAAAGGGAAATAAAACATAAGTACTGCTGTGATCTTGGTCTTTGCCAGTTATCTTTCACTGACTGAAACTTACAGAGGGAGAAAAATAATACTGTGACGATATCATACCCTTTACATTAGCACTCCTTGGAGTTTCAGCAATCCTCAGCATCTTTTTTTATGAGGTTCCAGTTCAATTTCCTGTTTATTTCCATTATTTCGGGGTTCTCTGATTCTGGTCATTGAAGTCTAGGATCTGGGTCCACAGTGAGAATTGAGAACAAATCAAGCCCTTCTAAGTTAAGAGTCTCTCCAGCTTCGAAGCAGAAGGGATTGGCCCAAAGAGCTACAAAGGGTTCTTGGGTCCTTTTTTTGTCACAAAAAGTCAACTCTTAAGTGAAAAAGGAAAGTCACCTTAAATCAGAACCAGATGTAAATGACTAAATGAACCTTAAGTTCCTAATTGGAAACACAGTCAGGCTGTAATACATTTAGCAAATTACAAACAAAATGTTCTTGTTTACATTACATTAAATGGCTTTAAAGCTCCAGCCAAAGAGCTAAATAAACATGCTGTTAAGCTAAAAATGGAGTGGAAGGCCTGTTCAGAGTTTGATGTAGTCAGGAGAAACCACAACCCACCGGGCCCAGAGAGTGTATTTCTGTAAATGCTAGTGGTGTCATGGATGCAAGAGGAGAGTAGATTTACCTCGAGATCCAGAGGCTAATGAGCAGAGAGCACTTGCAGAGAACTGTTTGAATACTGTAACATATGCCTTCTTTCAGGATGCATAATTCATACCCAAGGATATTCGCTATAGCAGTTCAGCTCAATAGCAACAACACATTACTTTATCCCTTGCTATTTATTCCTATGTTTGACGCCTCGTGAAATTACTGTTAATGTGTTTATATAAGGGGAGATCTGACACAAGTGGGAAGAATGTAATTTCCTACCCATTCTTTCCCGCTGCTGTGTCCTCTTCCCCTGGTACAAGTGGCAAGTGTAAATAGTTAATTTGCTTCAATTATGAGCCTGTCCTGCTAAATTAGAAGCAGCAGGGATATGAAGAGCCAGAATTATACTTATGAGGCAGCTGACAAATCCTTCGAGCCCATGGAATCAAATCATTTACTCTTCATTGGTGCTCAAACACCCACTCCATAAGTGCTTCCAGGTTTTCTTTTTTTCCCCTTATCTTAGACTAAAGTTTGGGTTTATGTCAACAATACTTAAGGTTAACTTAAATCCTGTTGCACTATATAACATTCACACATGTTTATCTTGGCCATTTCCTTATGCATTTTACCAAAAATGTTTTTAAACTAGGACCAAGGGATGTCTGAGATAATTGTTCATTTTCTAAACTGTAGAAGAGAAGTCTATGTTCATAAAAATTGGAAACTGAGCAATTAAAGTTACATGAAATGGTGAGCATATTTTACTTCTAAAATGCCAGTATGTATATGCACAGATAATGGTTAGTACATAAATAGGGTTACTGCCTGCAGCATAAACATGTGTGTACACATATAGAAATATCCTATGCTCATATACAGGGAACAAACATTTCACTTGAAAGTTTCCATGACATTGGTAGGGAGAGAATTTGAACAAAATAATCATTCAAGTCAGTGGCACTTTTATGTATTATTGGTAAAAATGTTTGGGGTGGGTGGGTATCTATATATCAAATTCTCTCTTTCCATTGATGTGGAAGATGCAATTAGTACTTTTTTATGAGCACTCATGCTTACAATGACTCTCAGAAGGAAAAAGCTGAGGCTAGGGACTCTACTCTCAGTCATGAATATTTCCTGAGCACCCACTATGCACCAAGCACTGCGCTGTGTCCTGGGGCTTCAGCTGTAGAAAAAAAGAGGTCAGGCCCCTGAGGTAGTGTGTTTCAGAGAGGCATCAAAGGAGTTGTCATGTTGCTAGGAGGAACCATTGAGTAAACAATGATGGAACTTTGTACCAGATCAATTTGATTCGCACCACAGGTCTACCATGCTTGCTGTAAGGTATTGGGTAAAATGACTATCCTTTCTTGTCTATTTTCTTACCTGTAAAAGGAGAATGATAAAAAACCATTGCAACACTCTTCTTGAAAGAATTAAAGACAACAATATACAAGCATATAAAATGCTTAACACAACATAAAATGCACACAATATACTAATATTTTTAATGTCTTTTTTCATTCTACAGCTTCAGTGCATCACACCATGGCAAACATGTATTAGACATTCAATATATTGTTACATGTAATTGAACAAATGACATCACATCATACTTTCCACAGCCATCCTCACTTAATAAATGAACAGATATATTTTGTAGCTTTTTTTTTTTTTTTTTTTTTTTTTTTTCAGAAAAAGGGCTTGCTTCCTATACCTACCATTCCAGAAACAGGTCTTACCATTATTATGTCGGCCTTTTAGATACATTCAGATGTTACCAAAAAGAATCAATAGCAAGATTTTTCTCACATTGTGTAATATTTTTAGTCCTCTGAATACTACTTTATGAAGTTCTTTGAGTTCTGGAATGCTTAAGAAAATGCTGAGCAAGTTACACAAGATGGAAATCTAACTGCCTTTGAGGACTGAGTTCTACATAAAATACAGATGTACTTTTTCTACTTGTCCTAAATAATAATAGCATTGAAAGAAGCTGCAAACATTAACTTCTAAAGGATATAGCACAAAATTGTGGTTGTTATTATTTCTAATATATAACTGTATTTCCAAACATTTTCTATAAATATGAACTTGTAGTTGGGGAAGAAAACTGCATTTAAAGTCAACCTTTAAAAAAAATGCCTTTTTTTGTGTGTGTTTGAATAGAATACAACATTGGAAGAATTATATATTTTTCTTATTCTTAGTGTAAAGGCATGGTTGAAATAAACTATGACTAGAGATTAACTAGGGGTCTGAACAGAAAAGAAGAACGGAAGAAGGAATTAAATGATATTTATAAGAGTTTGCTTTTTTTGTATGAGTTGGATAGATTGTTTGTATAAAGAGCAGAAAGTAAAAGAGTAAAATGACAGATTGTATTAGAATTTTTTCTATTTGAGTTTATTATAGTCACTGATATTGAACTGCTGGTTTCAATTATGGATAATTAGCCTGTAAAAACATGTGTAGTGCTGGTATTTAGAGCATTTCAAAAATGATTCAGTGAATCACTAGATTACATGAACAGGATATGAATTCTGTAGACTTTCTATTTGATGTCTATCTACGTATGTTTTAGTTTAACTACTGAGATGCAATCCTTAAATAGGATATGGTAGCTTTCTTAGAATAACAAACCACAGCATATAACTAAGTTAGGACAGGATGAATTCAAAAGTGTTTGGATGAGCTGGGGAAAAATGATAAATGATATATTATGATTTTTAAATCCCCATCTGGCCAACTTTGCACTTTATTTCAAACAGCTGTAGACCATTTGGAAGCCATTTTGTAGCTCAGCTGAGTACTAATATTTACTGTATGAATCACGTAACTTTAAAATATTTGTCTTTCCCTGAGAGAGAGAAACTATTTCTTTCCCAAACCGAACTTTGACATAAATCAGACCCATCCTCCTAGCTTAGAAGGTTTGATCATTGCAGTGGGCTGTTCATTGCCAAAGGCAGTCAGCATCATCATTGGTTTCTGAAAATAGACTTTCTCCATCCATGAATAGAGGCTTTTAAACAGTTTTGAGGAACTTTTTACTGATGATTTTTAAATATCTATTCTAAAGTAAGAATTTACCCTACTTCACCTATATGTTGAATATGTACATATGTTTATCATTCTCTCACACATTTTAATCTTTCTTCAGACATTTCCAGCAAATAAAGAATTGAAAAGCATCTTTGTAAAATTTTAGATGGGCTCATCAGGAAGACATACCAGTGTATAATATTGGAACCAGTATTTCTCAAAGGTGGATGTTCCAACTACTGTTGAGAAACTTGACTCAGATTTTAATCCCGATCTGGGCTACTCCCCTTTAAACACAATGACAGGAATATACTTCCTGAAATTACTGCCTTTTGAATCCTGTCTGTGAACATTTGCAGCTATTCAGGAAAGAGTGAATCCAGCAATCCACATAATATGATGTGATGAGTTTACTCTTTTCTAAAGTGGTATTTAGGCACTCATGCAATGATTCCACATAGCCAATTGTCAATAGCCAATAGGGAGCCATTTGTAGAAAACAGGGCACTCTGAACACTAGTCATGCATCCCATAACAACATTGATCCCCAAGTGAAGCTAGGGGGTACATATTCACCTGAAATACATTGTAAGCCACCTTTCTCCTGTGGTTGGTAATCAACAAGTTCTAGGAAAGTTAACACTTTGTGTGATATTGACTCCTGGGAGCCAAGCAAAAGGATAGCACAATTACCAAATGCAAGAAAGATGACAGATGCTACAATCAGGCCATCTGGAAATACTATCATATATGCTGCTAAGGAAATGATGCTTTGGGCAATGTTATGGACCAAAGTGCATTATATTTACCTTTGGGAGTTAAGCGAACGCCAGTGAGCTGCCTGGGGATTGTTTGAGGTAGCATATTAATAAAACCATGATGATATAAGTGTTTTGAGCATACAACCAAATGCATACTACTATCAAAAGTCTAGAGTATTGGAGACTTCCAGTCAAGATGGAGGCCTAGACTGACACGTTCTGTCTCCCTACACAATTAAGAAGGAATACAACTACCGTAAAACCAGAAATAACCAGAAGTTCCAGAAAATAAATGGAAGTCCAACATATGAAGTCATAAAGAAGTGGTGTTCATCTGGATGGGTAGGAGGGGCAAAGCCAGGGCAGAAGGGCCAAGCTGTGCTGGTGGCAGTAGCAGCGGCAACAGCAGCAGGACAGCAGTAAGCAGACACCCGTATTTATGGGGGGTGAGAAGCACCTGGGGAGCACCCCCAACTGCAGACCAGACCCGTCAGCTTGTGGTTCTAAAGCCAGGGCAGGCAGACCTCCATTGTCTTGGACTGTGAGGTCCGAAGGGGGTGAGGATGGAGGAGGAGGATCCCAGTCTCTCAGCAGAGAGTGAACGGCAGAAATCCATCTTGGACCCTCACCCCCACAGAAAATGCCACAGCGTGGTGAGAAGGGTCTCCCGGTTGTGACGACAGCACGGGGCTCCACCCCCTATAGCATAGGAGGTGTGACAGCCCCGCCCAGGAAGCAAAGGCAAACACAAAACTGTCAGGATGGCACAGATCATGATGGAGATCCCAGTGATGCAGCTGACCAGACAGCAAATATCTAATCTAACGAACCAGCAGACAGATAATCTTTCTGAGGCTCAGTTCAGAGCTTTGGTTATAAAAATGCTTACAGACCTAACAGCAGATCTTAAACAAGATGGGGAAGGAATGAAGGCTAGTCCTGCTGAAATGAATGAAAGCACATACAAAACTAGTGGTGAGGGAAAGAAAATCAGGGATCAAATCAACAAATCAGAACATAGGGAAGGAACAAACAGTCAACCAGTGCAGAAAGAGGAAACGAAAAGTGAGGAAAATGAGGAGAGGCTCGAAACCTATGGGACAGCTATAAGCGGCCCAACATCTGAATCATAGGGTTGCCAGAAGGTGAAGAAGAAGAACTAGAAATTGAAAAATTATGTGAAAAATAATGAAGCAGAACTTCCTTAACTTGGAAAAGGAAATAGATTTACAGGTCCAGGACGCACCGAGAGTTCCAAAAAAACTTGACCCTGGGAGAACCACACCAAGACACATTATAATCAAAATGTCAAAAATTAAGGATAAAGAGAGAACCTTAAAAGCAGCAAGAGAGGAGAGAATTATATACAAAGGGGTCCCAATAAGACTATCAGCTGATTTCTCAAAAGAAACTCTGCAGGCAAGAAGGGACTGGCAAGAAATATTCAAAGTAATGAAAAGCAAAAACCTACAACCACCATTACTCTATCCAGCGAAGCTGTCATTCAGAAGAGAAGGGCAGAGAAAGTGCTTCCAGGACAAAGTAAAACTTTGTAAACAAAGTAAAACCACTGTTATATGAAATGTTGAAAGGACTTGTTTAGGAGAAAGAGGATCAAAACTATGAACAATAAAATGAAAACTGTATCACAACAACCAACAACAGAAGTTAGGGAACGGAAACAAAGGCAAACTAAGTAGGCAACGAGAGTGGGAAAAGAATTATAGGTATGGGGAACATTATGGGCGGAGGTCAGCAGGGAGGGGAAAGGCGGGAAAGGGAGGGAGATGGTTCAGGAATTAAGAAGCATAGTAGGAGGGAGTGGAGTAGACAGGAAGATGTTGAGAAGAACTATATGCACAACCAATGGGCATGGACTAAGTCGGGGGGGACTGGAGAGCAGGTGTAACTGGATGGAGGGAAACAAAGGGAAAAGAAATCGGGACAATTGTAACAGCATAATCAGTAAAGCATTTCTTTTTAAAGTCTACAGTATTTACTAAATATTTGTTTTAAAGTCCTGGATAGGATTTCTATATGCATTGGAGAAAAATTCTCAAGTAACCTTTTTAAGGTATTAAACGTAAATGTAAACATTGTCAGTTTAAAATCATTAATTATAAATTATGTCTTGGAGGAGGTGGTTGAAGAAAATACTAGAAACAGCAATCTGTCTCTCAAGGTAAAAACAAAAATCAATAAAAAGCAGGAGAGCTTTGTTTTTCTGATTGTGGCTGAACCAAGGCGTATTATATACATGGGGCATATTATTCAAAGGCATCAGCTGTACCCTAGCATTAATTTGTTTTTACATCTGAATTTCCAACAAAGTATCTGAATTTTATTTCCAATAATTAGCTCTGTAAATTTAGAATACTCATATTTTAACCAAAGTATTTATTGGTTTTTATTTTTAAAATAAAACTTTTTAAGTGTCTTGAGTTTCATATTTAGTAAAGATGGAGCACTGATTATATGATAATATTGTATAAATTCTTAATTGCCTTACTGCAATCACTTTTCATGATATCAAAATGCCAAGTATAAAAGTCTAGGCTGAAGACTTCCCTAAAAGAACAGAATGATTAGCATATTTATTTCATAGGGTCCTTTGTAGTTTGGTTGTCAAGGTCAGTCATTTGTTTATCTTAAGTAAAATGCTCTGCTTTAATTAAAATATTCATGAGTAAATAATATTTCTCTCATCTTGAATTCACAGTTGGGGACTGGGTTCTGCATAACTTTTTCATCATTAAAAGCCATAAATTGACTTCTGTGGCCAACTTTGGCAGATATTTGGTGTTTAGATATAACTTATATTTAACTACTCTAATTCCAAAGCCACTTTTTCGTACTTAATCTGTGTGTTTTTTAGTACAGCATTACAAAATACTAGCCAAGATTCATTCCCTGCTATAAATTTCAAGATGTAGGAAATTTAAAATAGTTGTTGATAAAAATACACTTCTATTTACACAGTAAATTATGAAAAATATTTTGTTTTTTAAGGCTGATTTCAAACGATTGTAAAAAAATACACTAAAGGTTTGAAAGAAGTAACTTAATGGTAGCAGACAACAATGTGTGTTCACTTTGCTAATCTTTCATTTTCAACTCTGATGACTCCTTTCTGTTTAATTTAGTGATGTGACCTTTAGCATAGCAGCAAGCCATTTTTCAGTAGTTTTGCTCAATTTAGGATGACTTTACTTTTATTTTTCAAGATAATTCCCAGTCAAAATGAAAACGTCTGCTTACTGAAATCCATTTCTGAACATCTTTACCTTTTCAAAATGAGGAGTCCACTGATCCCTATCATCTACCATTCTCATGGGAAAGGACATGACCAGAGCAGGCCGCACAGCATGGCATGCACGCACACACGCACGCAGTCCCTCAGCCACTGGAAACCCCATTCCACTCCAGAATGTGTTTACTGCCATCGCCAATTCCTGAGTCTTTGAACTAGAACTTCAAGGCTCAAAACTTTTAACCAGTGATGAACTTGCCAACTCCAATACCATTCCTTTGATTTACTTATTGAACATCATTGGTCATCTTTGAACTCTTTGTTTTTATAGTTAGCGTGGAACACATATATGAGGACTGGAATGCACTGTAGAATTATCGGCTCATTATATAAATGTGAATGGCTTCTTTCCTCGTGTGTGTTTCCCTGGGAGCCTTCATCAGTAGTATCTTTCTAAGCTAACTATTTCTACTCTCAGAGTAAACCAGATGAATCATTTTATATGCTTTACACAAAACCAAAAATTGTATTATTGTTAATCTTCTTATCTAGCCTATTGCCATACTTCTTAAAAATCTGTTTCACTAAGAGAATGCAATCTTTGGGAAGATAGGTATTATTATATAATATAATTTGTGTGTGCATGTGTGTGCACAATTGTCATTCTGTATTGTACTTGGCTGGAAACAAAAGCAGATGCACTTTCTAATTTAAGACTCTTTGTTGCTGTTACAGGTCTATAAAAAGAAAACCGAAGCTGCAAAGAAAGAGTACCTGAAGCAACTAGCAGCATACAGAGCCAGCCTTGTATCCAAGGTAACATGCAATTGTGTTGTATTCTGTCAGATGGTTGGCATCTTTTTGCAGACTGTGGTGGTCATTTAAAAGCATAAAAAATCACTTTATCATTTTTGCACAGTCTTCTTTGTTGAAAAAAACAGTAAATCCAAAACAAAACTATATAGTTATATGTTACAGAAATAGCTGTTCATACTTAAAAGACCAGAGCAACATCCTCTGGGCCTTCAATAAAATATTGTCCACCTGGGGATTAGTCACAGCACATTCTTAACCCTCAGCCAACTTTCTATTTCTTTGTGTCCGACTCTTAATTTTCCTCCTTCTTCATACCCTTTCCAATTGACCTTGGCTGAGGAAATGCCAACTGTCTAATTCTAGCCTCATTACAGCATCATTAGGATATAAGCCTGACTCCCCACACCCTAAAAAAGTGCATTATTTCATTTGAAAGGGAATATGACACTTAAAAGTATTTTATGCATTAAAATATCTTAAACTGCCCTGGCTGGAGTGGATCAGTTTTCATGAGTGTCATTCTATACACCAAAAGGTTGCAGGTTTTGCCTTGTTTGTTTTTTTAGTGGTCAAATGAGCAT